>NW_019392614.1:122160-181958 GCF_000671375.1 Centruroides sculpturatus
TGGGTTTTTATTTGTATGTAATATAGTTTTTTTTATATATAAAAGACTGTTTTTTTAAGTAATCTAGAATCTAGCTGCAAGGACCCGCAAAATCTCAAAAAACCGCCTGTAAATCTTGCATGCCGCTTTATATTAACACTTCCTTTGTTACTCAACACTTTCATTCTTAACATTTCCATTCTTAACACTTCCATTGTTACACATCTTTGAAGTCAACCATTTTCAACCCCATATCTCCCGCACCCTTATAGCTATCGAGACGCAACCACCATAGTGCACGAATGGAGACTTGGGCTACTACCACATACAAACACCATTCATGTGCGATGTGTCGTTTTGGCTAAAAAGTGAAATATAGGGACACACACGTCCATTTTTATATATATAGATGATATATATTTACACCCACTGTATATTATATACAGTGGGTGATCAGTTAACGAACATAATCCATAATCCATTCCAAGACTTTGTTCGTTAACCGATTATCAAATTTCCCATAGGTTTTTATGGAAATTTGATTAATTCATTCTGGAAACCCCAAAAAATAAAAAATATATACTTTATTACTACATTTATTTATATGTAATAATAAAAATACATATATATATATACACAGTCTTGCATTTTTATTAGTCATGTTTTTTCCATTTGTGGAGGTTAAAGAATCTGTCCAATGTCGATTGCTTTTCTCTCTCCTTCAAGATTTTTCAGAAGTAATTAATAGCATTGTAATTGTAGATATCCCCCTAAGACTGTCATTCTGGCATCATCCCACTTCTTCAAAAAAATGTTTAATAGCAGATAGCGACATTAATTTTCTTTTTCAGAAGAAAACATATCTCGCTGAGTTTCTTGGTGTTCTTCATTCAAGAGTTCTTGGTGTTTTTCTGTTGTCAGATCAGTTTCAGGTTCCATTATGAGCTCTTCAATGTTCTTTATTTCTCAGATGTGATTTTTGTATCTCCTTAAGCTGCTTGAGTCTTCTTGATAATACAGTATCTTTCTTAGATAAGATCGAACTGTGGCCTACTGTAGACCTGTTCAAGCCATACTACCCACTCTCTACCTTTGTTATTATACTCTCACCTTTCAAAAATAAAAACCGATGCAAAACTTAATGAGTGTCTGCCCGACAGTCTCAGGAATACTATATAAAAATTGTTTCTGTCAGAAAAATAAAAGGCTGGAATTTCAAGGGAGAGTTTTAAAGTTCAGAGGAATACTATTTGATCAGTATATACCAAGTTGAACGTCGATGTCGACGTCTCCCACGCTCCAAAAAGTTTTGAATTGTTGTCTGAAGACAAGGAAAGACCAATCTCTATTTATTATTTTATGTCACTTCTTCTTGTTTGTTCTGTGAGGTGTTATCCAATCATGTGTTCGTTGTCCGAACATAAAAATTTTTTTTGCGAAAGTGTTCGTTAACAGAACTGTTCGTTAACCGATCACACACTGTATTAGAATCTGTTTATTGCAATCACAAATTTTATCATCACTCATACGTTGTTATTAGAGTTGGTAGTTTGTTTCAAAAGATAAGTTAAAAATAAATTTATAAAACTTTGCGTATTGAATTAGAGTTTCAGTTATAGTTATTTTCAGGTAAATAGGCATTTTCAGATGGTTATTTTACACTATAATTCTTAACACACAGTTGATAACATGGAATTGTTCTCATTTGTCATTATCTATCTTAACCAATACTTTAAATGTTAAAACATTAATTATATTTTCATTATTTGCTTGTTATACAAGAGATTAAATTACTGGCATTTTTACTTCGTGATATGTGAAATAAAAATGCCAGCAATTTAATCTATTTAAAATCTTGATAAAAATGATATACACCATATACTGTGTTGTTATGCAACAGGATGCTCGATATGCTGGCTTCCAAAACTCTGAGTGCTCACAACTTTTGAAAACATTTTGAGTTATTCACTACAGTGTTGCAGCACCACTTACTGTCCTAGTGAACATTTTTGTAACTAACTTGTTTTGTTTTCAAATAAAATTTCATCACTATAGACATCTCTGTGTGTAATATAACACCATAGTGCATTAGTTCATGAGTTATGTTTTTTGAAAAGAACTTTAATTATGAACATCTTGTATACACACCTCATTAACAAAAAAGTTACACACCAGAAGGAGATGTTGGAATTGATGAAACTTTATTAATCTTAAAAATATGGTAATAAGTAGGTTTACCATAATCCATATTTTTTTCTCAAACTAGGACAATTTTGAAAAATACCTCGTAACCAGTATTGCCATCTCTTCAATATTGCTCTGAAGAGCTGAGAAAAAAAAAAGGTCAACAGGTTCTCTACAAAATCCCGAACAAAATTAATAGTTATCCTGGACGATGAATTAAAAACCAGATGAGTGGTAACACTACTCGCAACAGAAAATTAAGGCTATTAGGATAAGTATATACTGTATATATGATTAAAAAGGCTAAATAAAGTAGAGATAAAAGAAATTTTTAATACAACACATCTTTTTTATTAATAATATTTTTGAACTAAACATATCTTATTATTATTTTAATATTTGTTGCTAGTGTGTACTTTCTTTAAAAATTCTTTGTTATGTTTAATTAATGACATCAAAAAATTTGCTGCAATTTAGTTTACTATTAATTTTGCAGCTTAGTAAAGCTTTCATGGTTGATTCAGCCATTCTACCTCTTTCTTCAGACCATATGATATTCATTATTGAGAATACTCTTTTGACTGGTGCAGATCTGCCTGGCATGCTGAAAATGAATTCTATAATTTGAATAAGATTGGGCAATGAAATGTTCTTTTCTTTGAAATGATTGAAAAGTTGTATCTGTTTTTCTTCACAACTTGTATTTTTCCAACTTTAATAGTTAGCTGACCAAAAAGCTTCAGCAATCACTACTTCATCAAACAGTTGATCCATGTTTATTGTATTATTTGCAACAGTTTCATTAACTTTTTCACCTGAAGCTTCAATTTCAGACCATTTTAATTCATTGTTGTTTATCAAAGTAAAAGATTCTGCTCTGCCAAAACTGTTTTTCCATAGCTTGATGTAAGAAAGACATCTGTCATAAAATGCTGTAAACTCTTGTAGGATTGTATTGATATTAATACTTCCATTATTTTCTAGTATTCTAAAACGTTTTTTGCTTCTTGAGGCATAAATTATCACGCTTTTCCTGAAGGTTTGTTTTTAATTTTCTAAGTTCACTGACAATATCAGTAGCACTCGTGTTTGTACTTTCCATAATCAAGATAGCTTTATTAAACAATTTCAGTTGCCCTTGCACAAAGAACAAATACATTTCACTACAATCATTATCAAAAAACTGTTTTATCATCACTGGACAGTGTTCTTGTGAAATAAAATAAGGTTTTAGTCCTTCATAGATTTCAAGTATTCTGTCAATAGCTGGAAGTAGGGAAAGAAAACGGGTGTTTCCATGTTTAAGAACCTTTTTATACTCTACGTCTACAAATTCACAGAACTCTTTTAGTTGAGTGACTTGAACCGTATAAATGTAGAAAAATTTATAAATTTTGACCACTAAAGCTTCTATTTCAATAGGTAGGACATCAACTTCAGTTTGAAGGCAGTTGTGTATGATGTGAGCATTACAACCAATGCCAACAATATTTCTTCCTAGTTCCTTCTTCAATCTACTGTAAATATAGTATTTCTTCTCTATGTTTAACACCTCTAAAATTAGTATTGCAATTATCTCCACAAAATCCAATAATTTTTTTGCTATATTATGAGTTTTAATAACTGACATTAAATGGTTTGTCAGTATTTCTGCAGTTTCACCGGGAACTGATTGAAAGTCTAAAAGCTTAACTTTTATGCCACAATCTGGTACAAAATACCTCACAACAATTGTAACAGTTTTAATTTCCTTCCTGTTGGAACAAGCTACTGATACCATCACAAAATTTGCTTTATTTAAATCTTCACATAGCTTCTGAAACAACAGTGACTCAATCACATTAACAATGACAGCTTCACATTTTGTTCTGGCTAGTCTAAACTTTGTTTCAGAGCTTCGAAATTCGATGAATAATCGGCTGACTAAAAGCTGAGATTGTGAATAGCAACATGAAATGCAAAAGTTGCTTCTTTAGCTGCTATTAAAAATTCTTTGTCATTTAAATCATTACCTTTAAAATATGACAATATATTCAGTGAAGTTCCTTCTGATGCTACTAGGCTTGCCTTATGTTTCACACATTCCACGTGATTTTTAATGTCCGAACATCCACCATGACTTATTGATAATTCCAAAAAGCACAGTTCACATTTCACTTTGTCCATACGATCACAAACTTTATTCAAAAACGGATAATCCTTTTTTAACTCATCGGTAAACACACAGTTTCTTTTTGGTATTTTGGATTAATTAATGTACCGTACAGTATAAAATAATTGCAAATGTCAACTAGCAACTTGAATGCGACTAAGATAAGACATGTGCAGTAATGATGTGCCAGTGTAAGTTTCGTGTTGCCATCTCTAATTAAAACAAAATATCTAAAAAATGAAATAAAATATCTAGATCTCATAGACTACATGCTATTATAAATTCTGTGAAAAAATATCTAAATTCATTAGGCCACATGCTATAAATTTTGGGAGAAAACATCTAGACAACATTAAAAGTACTTAGATCTAGATATGAAATATTTAGATTGGCAACAGTTAGTGTAACAGGGGTAATTACCAAATTGCTATTTTACTCGAGACTGCACTATTTTTACTTCTTGTATATTCGGCACTTTTAAAATTTTACCAAATAACCGGGACAAAATGACAAACTGGCCAGGATACCAGGACACCCGGTCAAAATGGGATGTTTGGTAAGCCTAGTAATAAGTGATTACAATATTATTATAGCAAAGGGACAGTTTTCTATGGAACATCATTACAATTCAAAGGAACCTTTAGTATTTTACAGGACCACCACCTGTCTGGATACAAGCAGCAATACAGTCGTGTGCATAGTATGCATTTGATGGATTTGTCCATAGATGCTAAACTGCTGCTCCACATTCCTCACAGTCTTCAATGGCCAAAGCTGGTGTTCAATCTGGTCCCATCAATGCTTGATGTATAACAAATCTGGAGATAAAGCAGGCCAAACAAGTGCAACAATGTGCTGGAGACACTCCTGAGAAATCCTAGTTGTATGCATTTCAGCATTATCTTGCAGAAATAGCTGTCTGCATCCTTGCCATAGAAGACAACATATGAGAAAGCAAAATTTTCTGAGCATACTGCTGTGCTGTTAATTGCCCTTATCACTACTAGGGCAAATGACATAATATGTGATTACTCTGCAGACCAGCATGCCAGCGGGGGTAATGTGCTGCTCAGCAGTAAAGATGGGATTGAAGCACTCATCAGTGGTCTACCACATTCTAACACAATGGATGTCCATTCCCAAACGTAACTGGGATTCATCATTAAAGGATTATTGTGGCACAGTTAGTCCACAGTAATTCATGCTTAGCTGTCATGGCACCTTACAAATGAAACTGACAATGTTGGATTGCTGATGGCAGGATGCATAATGATTGCTATGCATGAAAATTTGCATGTGCTAGTAATTTGCCAATGATACGAGAAGAGATAGGGTTCTGTATTGAGGCTTGCACTTATCTCTAGATGGTGTACAAAGATGCCATTGCACCTGTTTGTGCTTGTGTAACAATCAGTCAGATAATCTTGTCTCCAGATGTCTGTGGCATTATAGCCTGCCAGCCATGTGTGTGTGTGTGTGTGTGTGTGTATATATATATAGACATATCTACTGTTCTCAACACCACCTCACACTCAGGCCAGAATGGCTCAGATAATGAGCAATTTGAATTTAGTTAATGGCTATGTTGTTTGCCTAACCTCAGTGTTGCAGCCTTTGTCAAACTTTGCCAGTTGTGCATAATGTCTGTGATTGTGTTGCTGGGTATTTGAAGATTTCCAAAATACATCTGGAATGAAAAGTCTGAATACTGTGAACTGTTTTTATAGGATATTGGGGTAGTAGTGATTTTAAAACACTTCTGTGGCATTAACTGGCATGCATTTGAACCACAAATGTAATTAATTACTTACATATCTGTCCAAGAAGTAGTTGTATGCTGAGTTTTGCGATAATTGGACAATTTTATCTGGGTGTGTAACTTTTTTGTTAATGAATGTAGAATAGAAATAAGAAAGAATTGTAGTACCTATTGAAAACAAAATGCAAAATATAATTTGGATGAATGTTAAGTGTACTGTATTGTGAAGTATTACTATAACTCTTGATAAATTTGATCTATTTAAAATATAAATAGACAATAGAATTTGAAACAGAGCGTTCTCTGAAAAATAAAAATAATGGAAGACCAGAAGATAGTAAAAATTAATTTGACTTAAGTTTATTTATATATCTGATTTCAATGATAAATACATTTAAAAACATGATAAAGGAACATTAAAAGGAAATAAGAAAAAAATCAAATGTATAGTGTCTTCCATGTAAAATGTTACAAGCCAATAACTGGAGAATAGTTTGACCATTTCAAACTATATTTTATTTATAAAATTTTGTTACTCCTCCTGTTATTTTTTTCAGAGGGATGAGAGAAAACTGAAATTTCAAATGGAGTCATATAGAAAAGTGCATATTTTTGGATTCTACAGAAAAAAACAAGAAACCTTCATCTAAACCATTTTTATAACATGTATCTATAAAAACTTGTTGGTAGTTGAAGATGTGAGTTAATTCAAATTGTTCAATCCTTCCCTGCAAGGAGCAACATAACTTATCATTGTTAGGAAGCTCTTTTGCACAAGAAAACATGGTTAGGTGAAGTTGTTCTCTAGTTATTAGCGTGTAACACTAAGTAAAACACCCACATGAAAAATAGCTAGTGAATAGTGACTAATGAGCAGTGTAAAGGAGTTAACAAAGTAGAATATAACTCCAAACATAAGAGATTTAATACTATTATATAAATTTTTTTATAGATCTATTGTTTATAAAATTTTTTAAAATGATAGAGTAAATTACATTAATAAAAAAAACGAATGTTTATATAATAATAATAATAATTTATGTATAGTATTATTTTATTAAAGAATATGTATTTACAATTTTAAAAATATATAAATGTTTTTGTAAAATAAAATTTTGAATTTCGTTCAGATCATTTATAAAATTCTAACATTGGAAAAGGTTTTCAAAATAGCCAATTTTAAAGAAGCACTGACTTTAAATTATAAGGAAATAAAAAAAGAATATTGATTTTTGATTTGGAGCACTTAGGTTTGAATTGAGATCGAATTAAGCATTCATTGGTGGATTGATCTGAATGTTTGTACCTGTCCCTCATCACCCTGCAGAAAGGCCTTTTAAAGCTTTGCAGGACAAAAAAGACGAAAATGCAAAGAAAATAAAATATTTAAAGGAAAGCTTTTAAAATCTTTATAATTAGTTTTCATATATTGTATTATAGAAAAAGAATTTTATGAATGCAGAAAAATGATTTCATGTTAAGGATACAGATATTTACAATATATAGGAAAGATGTGAAAACTGAAAAAGTCCTTAGTTCTTAAAATGTAGATGGCAAAAAGAATGAAACCAAGAGAAGAAGGAACGTCTAAAATGGCAAAATGAATTTAAATGAGTTCAAGATCAAAGTTGTCAGAAGTAAAGAAAAGATACTTAAAAAAGCTTACAACTAAAAAAAATATTTACAAAAGAACACTGAAGTGCAAAAAATTTCTGAAAAAGAAAAATTCTAATTATCTGAATCAAGTAGAGTTATGGATTAGTTTATTTAGTATCATCAAAAATTCAGACAAATAATTAGTCGTTAAGACAAGAGAATATTTTTACCATATGTAATTTTTTAATGATGATAGTGGAAATATATACACCAGTACCTATTACTGAAAATGTATACTGTATTCCGCCATAAAAAGTTACTGTATATTCTAGTGACTTAAAATCTTTTACAGTGTTAATTTGACTTTTGCTTTAGACTTAAAAATTTATAGTAAAAAATTTCATCAAGAAATGTGATACACGGAATAATCCTGAATATAATTTGACCGATATATCTTAATTTTTTCTTTCATCGTAAAAAAAAATGATTTTTCAGAACAGGCATAACATTGAAAAAGAAACTGTGCATTTTGTTTTTACTGGTTGTGTGCATATAAATGGATAATGATTTCTATTTTTAAAAATATTTTAAAGTAAAAGTACACTAAACTATTCAAACCAAAATATAATCGAACATATTTTTAAATAAATTAATATAATGTAAAGAAATTAAAAGTTTTAAAATAGTGAAAACTGGACTTGTAAATAATTTAAAATTGTTTTAATAAACAATTATTTTTCTGTGTTATCAGTCAATTTTTTCCTGTTAAGATGTAGTAAAATAATTTAGTAGTTTCGGATATAGATTAAGAACATTAGAAAATAAAATAAAAATAAAAACAATAGAAAATAAAATAATTTTGATTAAAAAGTTTGAGTTTTCATTATTCGTATAGAATACAATTTTTTAGTAATAAATAACTCGAAGTAGTATTTAGTGAAGAGCAGATTTTAAATATGAACTTTAAAGACACTATTATAATTGAAAATAATTATTTTCAATTGAATTCTAATAATAAACTTATTTAATAAGAAATATTAGCATATTCTTTATATTATACAGAACTTGTATAGAAAAGAATGCATAATGGACAATGCTTCTCTAAGGATGATTACCTTGGTTCCCTGAATTTAGTCAGGCTGTTTATGATTGTGTTTAATTACATGTTTAATGACATCCTAAAAATTATGGTGATTAAATTAAAAATATACACAACTTTATTTGAATTAAGCTTTACAATGAATGTATTGATGTAATAATTATTCCATCGCACAGAATCAATCCAATCTCCAAATTGTGGAGAGTAATTATTTTAATCTAAATTAAACGATTTATATAATTGAATATATTTTTTCAGGGTTTATATTAAACAAAATATAAAAAATTTATTATTGTGCAAATATGGTATTATTACTGAGGGATCGTCTTACTAATAAGAGTTCTAGAATATTTTATCATATTTCAATTCGAGCANAATTAACACTAACTTTTTAAGATTTAATCTATAAAAATTCTTGTTCGAATCTAATATCCGAGTTGATCAATTTTTTATAGCATTAATTGTAATTTCATATATAATTGGTTGCATTCTATTTACATTTACACTTGTTTACAGAATTACGAAAATGTTCCGTATACTGTATTGTTATAATTGGAAAATATCTACACCTAAAATGATGTAAGTTTGCACTGATAGCTTAGAAATAAATTCTTAAATATATTCGGCACATTTCCATTGCTTTCGTTGGATTAAAACGGACTTGTAAAAAAATCGCTTATGTTTTTGAATTACTAAAATTTTATCTAAATTTGCTAAAATTAAGCACAAATGAGAATCAATGCATTTATATTTTATACACACAGGAAAATTTAATTAAAAATTTATCGAAAATGAACGCGCTAAACTTATCGAAATTCCGAGTATTCAGTATTTTTTTTATAGCCTTGAGGGATCGGATACGAAGTATGCATTAGGTTCTCTAAAAATTTAGAGATATTCGCTGCATCACAGTTATTCTGGAACTTTGAGAGCTTCTCGAAAGGGATTAAATTGAAATCGGTTCCACGTACTGTGCATTGACATGTATATTGATACTTTACACAAAAAAATTAAATCAATCCTCAAATTGTCGAGTAGAATGGAATCAAACGCATACCTGATAGACTAGTCAATAGAATTTGATGATTAATTCTCCTTTTTATTATATATAAGCTCTTGAGTATAGCGTTGCAATGTGAAGTTGATTGCTTGCAATGTCTACATGGTTATTAGAGAAAATGAAAGTTGATTATATTACAGTAGAACCTCGAAAACTCGTCCCTCGATAACTTACCACTCCACATAACTGGTCCACACCTTGGCAGGGCGAAAAAATCCTTAGTTAATTAATTTTCATTATAGACAGCTTTATAAAAGTATAAAAGCTCTCAAAGTATTTTTCTGAGGTCTGTCTTATCAGGTAAATTACTGTACACAGTGTATTCATTAATTTTCATTTTCATGTAGTAAAGGCTCTATGCCTTCATAAAGGACGTACTTTTCCTTTGTTTAAGGGTATTTGGGCAGTTTATTCTCTGTTATATTCTGTACAAGTAAATACTGTACAAGTACAGTACAGTATTTTCTGAGGAAATACTCGTACTTATTTTTTTTAACCCCATTCCCGATAACTCGGCATTTTCACAAACTCGGCCACCCTTCGGTCCACATTAGGTCGAGTTTTCGAGGTTCTACTGTACCAATTTGTGATAGATGTAATGTTATTTAATATTTGCTGTTTATTGTATTGTATTCTTGTCTACGTTTTCAATATGTTTCATTATAGTGCAATCAGACTGGAATAGATTCTAATGTATTATTAGGCTGACTATTCGAATTGTAAGTCAAAACACAAGGGAGACCAAGCTTGGACATCATAGATTTTGTTAAAATTTTAATACGTTTTAGTACACCTTCCACTAATGAACTGTAACATAACTCATGCCAATGATTAATAGTTTATGAGAAATCATTGTTTAAACTTTTCCATGTGCATAGAATTCTATAAACGAATCATAACTAGTAGCGTGGACGAGTAAAGTATTAGGTTGAAAAGGTCGACATCATGGGATCGTTGCTTTTTCCCAACTTTTTTCACGATTTTTTTAAAGGATGCAACCCATTGAATTGTAAAAAATATATTTGGCCTAAAAGTACTATTTTGTAATTATTAAAATCATATATTTTAAACCAACAACTGCAGAGAAAGTATTGGTTTGCTATTTACAGTAACGAACCCGCAACGTCGAGCTTTTTAACTGGTACCTTAACACACGTCCACGATTACTCGTTATGATTTGCTGATAGAGCTCGATACACAGGGTGATCGGAAAATGTCTGGCCAAAATTTAAAGGGGGTTAGAGGGGACGAATATAAAAGAATTCATAGTACAATGCTTGCCCGGAAACGCCGCGTGAAGGTGGTAAAGGGTGCTGTTTAGGGCAGTCGAAACAAGCCGGCAATGCGGGAAGCTGCCATTCCCTGCTGTGATTTCATACAGCATGCAGCGCTTCATGAATATCCATCTGAGCATGTACAGTACTAACTAGCAGATATCCATCTGACGTATGGAGCTGCGAATGGCAATGGGAGAGCTGCGCAAAGGTCGGGCTTGTTACATTTGTTTGTGTCTCTTTCCTTTTACCTTTCCACTTTCTTTACTCTCCAGGACTTTCACGCTGCGTTTCCGGACAAGCATTGTACTGCGAATCCTTTTATATTCGTCCCCTCTAACCCCCTTTAAATTTTGGCCATACATTTTCCGATCACTCTGTATAGCACACACAGAAAAGTTTAAACAATGATTTCTCGTAAATTACTACTAATTGGTACGAATTATCTTATCGTGCACTAGTGAAAGGGATATACTAAAACATTAAAATTTTAGAAAAATGTATAACAAAGCTTGGATGTCCCCTTGTTAGTATGACGTTCTAATTTCAAGTATTATCATTAAAGCTTATGTCATAAATGTAAAAAGAATTCAAAGTTATTATTTTTGCTTTTAAGAGCTATAATGAAGAAAATGAAATTTAAGGAACAATGAATATTTAATATCCATTATATTAATATCAATATTATTTAATATCCATTTGATATCAAGCTATACAGTTCCTAGTGGAAATTATTAGTAATATTAGAATGATTTCATCTGATTCATAGTACAGTATCGCGAAATTAGTTTACGAATTTCTAAATTTAAAATTCTGTTTCATTTAAAAAGAATTTAAATATTATATTATTATTTGTATGATTAATATTGAAATATATTCACGAGAATCATATCAAAATAAAATTGCAAGTTGCTGTAAACAACCTTAAGCTTCTTCTATTATTCCAGTTTCTCAAATGACAATAAAATTAATATTTCTTTTACATTAAATTATTTTAGAACAGTATATAATATTTGATAGCGATATTATATAGAAAAATGAAATGGTATATATATATATATATATATATATATNTAAATTATTTCAAGATTCGCTTGCTTTTGTTTTAATTTTAAAAAGAATAAATTTTCATGAAATAATTTTTAAAACATCCTGTCAGTTATTTTCCACACAATTTGATTTTATACCTTTTGTTTCATATATTTAGAATTAGTTTCATTGTAATTAATGAATGACAAATATCGCTTCAATTTATAAATTAAAAAAAAATACTCTTTGTATATTTAATTAATCTATACATTTAATATACAAGTAGGTTTCTATACACAGTATGTATATTTATGTATATATTTCTATTTGTCATCGATTCTAATGATGTAAAATTCTTGTGGAGACTGATAATGTGTTAATAGTTTCTTTTTCGTAGCATATAATGTAAAATGTGCAATATATCGTATTAACTTAGTAATGTATATTAATAATTGTGGAATAAAATTCTTTTATTGGTTAACTGACTTATCAATTAAAATTATGTTGGCATTTTGCAACATAAAAGAATTAAAAAGTTTAAAAGAATCTTCAGTAATTTCTCGCGGAATTTGAGCGTACAATTGTCTTTTCATATGTTTTTATCATTTTCGTTTTTAAATATTGTCCTGCAGGCTCGGAAAAACGTAAAACTAAACTTTTCATATTTTACTGTTTTTAAAGAAAATATTCTCCAGATTATTCTTGTAGTAATGGTTCTCCTCTGGTTCTGCATAAATGAGATAATTAAATAATCCGCAATGAAATAATTACTTTTTATATCTTGAATTAAATTAAATCTTAAATAATTAATGTAAATATTAGTTAGACATTGTTTTATTTTATAGTTTAGTATAAGAAAATTTCATGATATAGACCCATCATCAATATTTGAAAATACGGTTAACTGCTGAGAGAATAGCTTAATAAATTATTGAAATGTATGAATGATAGAAATAAAATAGCATAGTACAACTTTCCTTAATTAATGGACTCTTCTAAAAAATGCACTTCTCTCAAAAATGAACATTAAGTCAGTTTCCGCGAGATTTATATTGATTTTCATAAATAAAGATGTTCAATAAATTGCAACTATGGTAAGGCTACGTCCTACGTGGCAGCGTCCAGCGACCGCGGGCGGAAAGAATCTTTGTACGCGCTTCCAACTCGCGAGCGACTTCTGTCCAGAGTGGACGCGTGTTGTTTACAAGATGGCGGCGAGAAGACTTTGTCAAATGCTACTATGGAAAATATGACAAGCATTAAAACGGTAAATTTGAAAGTTAATTGTTATCACTAACTAGATACACAACAAATATAAAGAATCTTTATAGAATAATAAGTTAAAAAAAGTGTTATTTTTTTAAACAATCAGAAATTATTAAATTACGTAAAAGATTATTAATTAAAGTACAGTACATACAACATATACACAATTTATTTGTCATTCTGTTTATATTCATCTTCAAAATCAGCCATTTTCTTCGTTGGAAGCGCGAGCAGTGGAAGCAGCGATCAAACTGGTTTGGTAGATGCTTCCTGCACGCGCGTATAGAAGCGTCATCTAGTGATCGCTACACGCTAAACGCGGTTACTCCGGACACGCACATTTGTTTGAACCGGTTTGTCCGCTCCGCTTGGAAGCGCGTTATCCATTAAAATAGTAATTATTTCCAAGTAAAAATATTAAAATTATTTATGACTTCGTAGCAATAAGTAACAGGTAACCTTTGCTATTACTGTTTGCTGTTGTAAATGACTATGAAAAAGAAAGCCAATAGAAGAATTTCTTAAGAATTTAACATACAAAACATTATTTTTAACTTATTGATAGTGTCTTTAGAAGGCCGCCAAGTATTAAATTATTCGTACATTGATAAATCGATGAATAAATGAAATCTCTTAATATTTAAGTATATGTTGTCCATTGTCTGTAAAGAAAATTTCTTTCGTTTCACGACTATTTTGTTTTTGTTTTAATTGAAATAGATAAATTGGCCATGAAAAATAATATTTCTAAATTCTTTTATCATTTTCCCTGTAATTTGACTTACATTTTTTTTATTTCATACATTATATAGAAATGCTTATACTATTATACTTTGTTTATATTCGGTCATTGTCAAATGATCTTTCAATTAATCTTGTTAATTTTTTTTCGTGATTTATAATAATAAAAAATCTCTGAAATTGTGACTAGTCACATAGTCTTTAATATGCCTGTGACTGTCATTAATTAATTGTAAAACCTCTCGTTTTTATTATTTTAAATATTCTACAGCGATGTAAATTTGTGCTGCACTCTGCCTTGCATAAAATTTTAAATACCGAGATTCTATGATAATTTTTCATTAAGAAAGGAAAATTTATTTTCTCTCCGACTGCCGTCTGCAAAAAAAATTGAAAATATTCTCTTGACATAATTTTAGTTAGGTTGGAACTTCCCATTGTATTTTTGCCAGTACATTAACTTTGGATTTTTATATTATAAATTATTTCAAGATTCGCTTGCTTTTGTTTTAATTTTAAAAAGAATAAATTTTCATGAAATAATTTTTAAAACATCCTGTCAGTTATTTTCCACACAATTTGATTTTATACCTTTTGTTTCATATATTTAGAATTAGTTTCATTGTAATTAATGAATGACAAATATCGCTTCAATTTATAAATTAAAAAAAAAATACTCTTTGTATATTTAATTAATCTATACATTTAATATACAAGTAGGTTTCTATACACAGTATGTATATTTATGTATATATTTCTATTTGTCATCGATTCTAATGATGTAAAATTCTTGTGGAGACTGATAATGTGTTAATAGTTTCTTTTTCGTAGCATATAATGTAAAATGTGCAATATATCGTATTAACTTAGTAATGTATATTAATAATTGTGGAATAAAATTCTTTTATTGGTTAACTGACTTATCAATTAAAATTATGTTGGCATTTTGCAACATAAAAGAATTAAAAAGTTTAAAAGAATCTTCAGTAATTTCTCGCGGAATTTGAGCGTACAATTGTCTTTTCATATGTTTTTATCATTTTCGTTTTTAAATATTGTCCTGCAGGCTCGGAAAAACGTAAAACTAAACTTTTCATATTTTACTGTTTTTAAAGAAAATATTCTCCAGATTATTCTTGTAGTAATGGTTCTCCTCTGGTTCTGCATAAATGAGATAATTAAATAATCCGCAATGAAATAATTACTTTTTATATCAATTAAATTAAATCTTAAATAATTAATGTAAATATTAGTTAGACATTGTTTTATTTTATAGTTTAGTATAAGAAAATTTCATGATATAGACCCATCATCAATATTTGAAAATACGGTTAACTGCTGAGAGAATAGCTTAATAAATTATTGAAATGTATGAATGATAGAAATAAAATAGCATAGTACAACTTTCCTTAATTAATGGACTCTTCTAAAAAATGCACTTCTCTCAAAAATGAACATTAAGTCAGTTTCCGCGAGATTTATATTGATTTTCATAAATAAAGATGTTCAATAAATTGCAACTATGGTAAGGCTACGTCCTACGTGGCAGCGTCCAGCGACCGCGGGCGGAAAGAATCTTTGTACGCGCTTCCAACTCGCGAGCGACTTCTGTCCAGAGTGGACGCGTGTTGTTTACAAGATGGCGGCGAGAAGACTTTGTCAAATGCTACTATGGAAAATATGACAAGCATTAAAACGGTAAATTTGAAAGTTAATTGTTATCACTAACTAGATACACAACAAATATAAAGAATCTTTATAGAATAATAAGTTAAAAAAAGTGTTATTTTTTTAAACAATCAGAAATTATTAAATTACGTAAAAGATTATTAATTAAAGTACAGTACATACAACATATACACAATTTATTTGTCATTCTGTTTATATTCATCTTCAAAATCAGCCATTTTCTTCGTTGGAAGCGCGAGCAGTGGAAGCAGCGATCAAACTGGTTTGGTAGATGCTTCCTGCACGCGCGTATAGAAGCGTCATCTAGTGATCGCTACACGCTAAACGCGGTTACTCCGGACACGCACATTTGTTTGAACCGGTTTGTCCGCTCCGCTTGGAAGCGCGGTCGCTGTACACTGCAACGTAGGACGTAGCCTTAATCGTAGTACGTCATAAAATGCGAGTCGTTCACAGATTCACACAAGTGCACGTGTCGGAATCGTTGCGTAACACCAGTCAATGTGTGTCCCGAGAAATGTTTGCTAGAATTTTGAATGTTCGCCCGCAAATCCGTCAATGTATGCGGATGCGACAAATAAGTAGTAAACTTCAAATGTCCCCGTAAGAAAAATCAGAGACGGGTCGGGCGATCTGGAAGGCCACAATCATTGCGAAATTAGCCTTCCAGGAACAGGTTCTCCAAGAATGTCATGATGATTTGATATATGGCATTGTTTTTCTGGAACATTTTTCCGTTCGTCATCTGTGAGTGTGTTAAATTTGTATATCATCAAAATGTACTGGTCGTTTTTTTTTTGTTTGTTAAGTTATGGCAACGCAACACTTGGGCGATCTACCTAGGGGAATGGAATGCCTTCCGGGAGATCTTTTTAAGGGAAACTGGCCCCTATTTAGGCGTTACAGACGTGGAGAAAACCCGGAAAACTCCACATGGCCAGCCCGTCTGAGCGAGGCGCGAGCCCACGACCGAACTCCCAGTGTTCAGGGTATGAAAACCGCTTGGCCATTGGTAGGCCTACTGGTCGCTATTCGTTGTCTGTTCGAAAAAGGTAAATGAAAACACAGGATACCGCGATTCATACAACCTCGCTATAGAGGGTGTTTCATGTAAGATATGGGGAATTTTTGGTGACCGTAATAGCGAGATTTTCGTGATTTCATTTAAATGGTTACTTCAACCATTTAAATGAAATCACGACTCGTCCGTCCAATACCAATTTTTAACTCCTCCATCTTGAGCCACTTGCTCCATGAAACATTGACAATATTGTATACAACGACATGGTCAGTTAGCTGCAATTCCTAAATAGCACTGATCTGGTAGTGAAACGTGTAGTTTTTTTCTGACATCTGCATGCACAGAACCCACAAATACAGCAATTGGGAGAAACGTCGCAAGGACTTGCTGGAACTGATAGTTATTGAGGTTGAATATCCATTAACTTCTCCCCTGTCAGCATTGTTCTTGGACAACCAGTACTGAAACATTGTTACACTAACCGTGGCCTTAAATTTGTCGTAGAACTGTTTATAATCCATTTCTTTGGAGCACTTGTTTCTGGAAAATTGTGCAAATGGTTCCAATGTGTCCGCATAATGTAGGTCTCTATGTAGCGCTCAAGAATGAATATCCTTTGTCAGCTGGCCGGATGGCCGAGCGGTCAAGGTGGCAGCCTACCGCCCTGGGAGACCCGGAATCGAATCCGGACGGGTCAAGGAAACCCAGGAATTTTTCGAGGGGTGGTCCGTTCGGATATATCGGGCCCCGCCCCTCACCACCTGGTCGCCCCGTTGTGGGCCTGGCCGAACCCATAATGGGCCTGCTATAAGAGGCCCTCTTAGTGCCCACAGGGCGGAAAGAGTAAAAATTAAAAAAAAATTTTAAAAATATCCTTGTCACCAAAAATGAAAACCACGTTACAGCAAGTTACAGTACATTGGCTCATATTTGACCAAAATGGAATTTGGCAAAACATGACCAAAGAAATATTTTTGGAAGAATGCAAAATTAATACAGTTATTACAAAAGGGAGAGTGAACGAAAACCGCAGACATGTAGTTATAACAACAAACCCCAAAATTAGGAAAATACTTATACAAGAAAAAAACGTCTCGGTTAGCTGGGCATCAATCAGGGTGGATGACTTTGTTCCACTGCTTCGCTGTTATAGATGTTGTGGATTTGGCCACATGGCGAAGGACTGCAAAGGAGACCAGCACTGCAGCCATTGCAGTAAAGATCACAAGTTCACAAATTGTGACAGAAAACGAGAGCCACCATGCTGTATAAATTGTCAAACAGCAAATAAAACACTCCCTAATAATAAAAAACAGCCAACTAATCATGGGGCACTGCACCCAGACTGCCCCATCACCAAAAGAACAAAGACTGCAACAATTATGAGAACGGACTATGGCTTATAATATAAGTTATCAATCAACACAGCAGAACTCAACACGCAACAACAATAGTAATACTAATACAATTAAAATCCTCCAAATCAACGCACAACGCAGTAAAGCTGCAAGCTCACTGATAATCAAAACAGCAAACGATTTAGATATTGATATCATAATCGTTGAAGAACCATACACAATTAATAATAAAATAGTAAGGTACCAAAACTGGAGAATAATGACTAATAATAAATCAAAACCAAAATGTGGAATAATAGTTTGATCTGACAAAATTGACATAGCATTCGTACCTAACTTAACAACGCAAAGAATCACCACGGCGGCTATAAAACAAGACCCACAACTCTATATTATCGGAGTTTACTTTGCGCCAGAGGATGAAGACGATGACTGTATTAAAGAGCTAGAGGAAATCACTGGACAACTAAATAGTGAGAACTTCATCCTTGTGGGTGATATTAATGCCAAATCACCTATATGGCACCATACTAGAGAAGATAATAGGGGACGGCTTATAGGGAATTTTATGGATAGCCATGATTTATACTCGGCTAATACCACTAATCACCCCACATTCTTCACAGCCCACGCAGAAGGCTGGAGTGACGTCTTCTTGGCCCCAACCACGCTAAGTAACAAAATCATCTTTTGTGAAACTCTTTTGGATGATTCCGTCAGTGATCATCGTTACATCTTGACTGAAATCATTAATGACAATGACACTGAAAATAATCACAATCTCTCTAAGAAAATAAACTGGGAACTTTTTCGCCATCTCTTCTCCAAGTCATGGAGGAACTATGATTTTAGAGACTTAGAAAATGAGGAAGACATAAATCACTATGCTAATTATATTACTAAAGCAATACAACAGGCTAAAAAATTATCGACATACCTAACTAAAGCTAATAATAAAAATTGGTGGACAGACAACCTTACAATTCAACAACATAAGGTCAGAAAAATAAGGAAGAAAATGATAAAAAACACGGATGATAATCTTAAGACATTCTATAAGGAAGAGTACAAAAAAGAACTAAAAAAATACAAAAAAGAAATAAACAAAACTCGCACAGAAGCTTGGAAAACCTTCTGCAGCAAGGAATTTAAGAAAAATCCTTGGGACGTACCATACAGAGCCATTTTTGGGAAGAAGAAAAGATGTCACGTCCCCAACATCACTAATACTGACAATAACAATCTAACGCTTGACTTGCAGGAGAATATCAAGAAAATTCTACAATTTCACTTTCCCAGAGACGAGACAATAAACGACACCGACTTTCACACCGCTAAAAGACAAGAAGCCATACTTAACTCCACTCATAGGGATGACGATTTTTTCACATTCCAAGAAATTAACAAGGCAATCACTACTTTGGCAAAACAGAAATCCCCTGGGATTGATAACATAACTGCGGAGATGGTTCAAGCAGCTTTTAACGAAATCCCGATTGCTTTCGTATATCTATACAACGCCTGCCTTAAAACAGGTTCCTTCCCGACAATATGGAAAAAAGCAAGCATCAAGTTAATCCCTAAGAAAGAAAATGCTAAAAATCCAGGGGACTTCCGTCCGATTAGTCTGCTTCCCGTGTTGGGAAAAATCTTAGATGGACTCCTAATCAATAGAATTAATTGGTACCTGAAAGAAAATAACAGAATAAACAATAATCAATATGGATTTAGGCCAGGTACGTCAACAATTCACGCCATCCTAAAAGTTAAAGATTTCATTAAAAAAGCCTGGGAACGCAATCAACATGCAATGCTTATTAGCGTCGATTTTAGCAAGGCGTTCGATAACTTATGNAAAGCTAATAATAAAAAAACAAATTGGTGGACAGACAACCTTACAATTCAACAACATAAGGTCAGAAAAATAAGGAAGAAAATGATAAAAAACACAGATGATAATCTTAAGACATTCTATAAGGAAGAGTACAAAAAAGAAATAAACAAAACTCACACAGAAGCTTGGAAAACCTTCTGCAGCAAGGAATTTAAGAAAAATCCTTGGGACGTACCATACAGAGCCATTTTTGGGGAAGAAGAAAAGATGTCATGTCCCCAACATCACTAATACTGACAATAACAATCTAACGCTTGACTTGCAGGAGAATATCAAGAAAATTCTACAATTTCACTTTCCCAGAGACGAGACAATAAACGACACCGACTTTCACACCGCTAAAAGACAAGAAGCCATACTTAACTCCACTCATAGGGATGACGATTTTTTCACATTCCAAGAAATTAACAAGGCAATCACTACTTTGGCAAAACAGAAATCCCCTGGGATTGATAACATAACTGCGGAGATGGTTCAAGCAGCTTTTAACGAAATCCCGATTGCTTTCGTATATCTATACAACGCCTGCCTTAAAACAGGTTCCTTTCCGACAATATGGAAAAAAGCAAGCATCAAGTTAATCCCTAAGAAAGAAAATGCTAAAAATCCAGGGGACTTCCGTCCGATTAGTTTGCTTCCCGTGTTAGGAAAAATCTTGGATGGACTTCTAATCAATAGAATTAATTGGTACCTGAAAGAAAATAACAGAATAAACAATAATCAATATGGATTTAGGCCAGGTACGTCAACAATTCACGCCATCCTAAAAGTTAAAGATTTCATTAAAAAAGCCTGGGAACGCAATCAACATGCAATGCTTATTAGCGTCGATTTTAGCAAGGCGTTCGATAACTTATGGTGGCCGGCCTCATTAGCCGACTAATTAAACTTGGATGCCCAAACAATCTAGTAAACTTAACTAAGAGCTATCTCTCCTTAAGGACAGCGGGATTTTATACAGACAATATTGACATAGAGGTGGAGGTAACGAAAGGCTGCCCGCAGGGATCGAGATGCGGACCTGGAATGTGGAACATCATCATGGATGAACTACTAGAGCAAATACAAAACACTGAAAACATTCGAATACAGGCGTACGCTGACGACGTACTTTTGATGATTGCGCATAAGAACTGCGACAGAGTCGCAGAAATGGCAAATAAAGAATTGGAAAAAATAGGTAAGTGGAGTGAAAGGTATAAACAACCGATAAACAATCAGAAATGTGAAGCAATTGTTCTAACCAGGAAAAATAAAAGAAGCCAACTTAAAAGGGCTATTGGTGTTAAAATCAACGGAAAAAACATAAGAAATGTCCAATACCTAAGATACCTAGGAGTATACTTTGACCGATCACTAAATTGGCATTATCATATCAATAACGCCTGTGACAGAGCGGTCGAAAGATCTAACCTTTTGTATAGCATTACAAGAAATACCTGGGGACTCAACTCTAGAAATACTAAGTTGATCTATCTTCAAGCAATAGAACCGGCGATTCTGTATGGTGTCCAAGCATGGTTTGAAGCACTAGGAAACACCCACGTCAAAAGAAAACTCATATCCACCCAGAGGAAATCAGCAATCAGGATATCCAAATCATACAGAACGGCGCCGACTGACGCCATCTTGCTCATATCNATTGATAACATAACTGCGGAGATGGTTCAAGCAGCTTTTAACGAAATCCTGATTGCTTTCGTATATCTATACAACGCCTACCTTAAAACAGGTTCCTTTCCGACGATATGGAAAAAAGCAAGCATCAAGTTAATCCCTAAGAAAGAAAATGCTAAAAATCCAGGGGACTTCCGTCCAATTAGTCTGCTTCCCGTGTTGGGAAAAATCTTAGATGGACTTCTAATCAATAGAATTAATTGGTACCTCAAAGAAAATAACAGAATAAACAATAATCAATATGGATTTAGGCCAGGTACGTCAACAATTCACGCCATCCTAAAAGTTAAAGATTTCATTAAAAAAGCCTGGGAACGCAATCAACATGCAATGCTTATTAGCGTCGATTTTAGCAAGGCGTTCGATAACTTATGGTGGCCTGGCCTCATTAGCCGACTAATTAAACTTGGATGCCCAAACAATCTAGTAAACTTAACTAAGAGCTATCTCTCCTTAAGGACAGCGGGATTTTATACAGACAATATTGACATAGAGGTGGAGGTAACGAAAGGCTGCCCGCAGGGATCGAGATGCGGACCTGGAATGTGGAACATCATCATGGATGAACTACTAGAGCAAATACAAAACACTGAAAACATTCGAATACAGGCGTACGCTGACGACGTACTTTTGATGATTGCGCATAAGAACTGTGACAGAGTCGCAGAAATGGCAAATAAAGAATTGGAAAAAATAGGTAAGTGGAGTGAAAGGTATAAACAACCGATAAACAATCAGAAATGTGAAGCAATTGTTCTAACCAGGAAAAATAAAAGAAGCCAACTTAAAAGGGCTATTGGTGTTAAAATCAACGGAAAAAACATAAGAAATGTCCAATACCTAAGATACCTAGGAGTATACTTTGACCGATCACTAAATTGGCATTATCATATCAACAACGCCTGTGACAGAGCGGTCAAAAGATCTAACCTTTTGTATAGCATTACAAGAAATACCTGGGGACTCAACTCTAGAAATACTAAGTTGATCTATCTTCAAGCAATAGAACCGGCGATTCTGTATGGTGTCCAAGCATGGTTTGAAGCACTAGGAAACACCCACGTCAAAAGAAAACTCATATCCACCCACAGAAAATCAGCAATCAGGATATCCAAATCATACAGAACGGCGCCGACTGACGCCATCTTGCTCATATCAGGACTTACACCAATTCACCTGAAGGCTAGACAAATTATTTGGAAGTGGTACATAATCAACAAACACAATGAAATTGCTAATGCCAACATAGAAGAATTGCAAAGGAATGGAAATTTACCACCAGACAGACAGGAAAATCTTCTCAAAATCCTAAATACGGAAGCTGATATTGTATCAAAGAACATTAACTCTATCAAAGATCCCAAAAATAACCACTCTTACGAAATCAATATGGAATTTACCAACAATGTCTATCACAACAATATAAAAATGATCACTGCTTATACTGATGGATCAAGGAATGAGAATGGTGTGGGATCCGGGGTGGTAGTGAAAAGAGGTGAAAGGACTTTGTATCAGGCAGCCCTTAGATTGGGTGAGGATTGTTCCATTACTCAAGCGGAGCTGTGGGCAATCTTCAAAGCAATCACCTATGTCAATACTCATCTTCCTACCACTGATCATTTACAGATTTTCACTGATAGCAGAGTTGCATTGTACACCCTTGACCGGATGGAACCTAAAACAAAACTAGCGGAAGAATTAATTGAAAAGGCGAACAACATGGGGAAAAGGATGAACATTATATTTAACTGGATACCGGCACACAAGGGGTACGAGGGAAACGAGCTCGCTGACAAATTGGCGAAGAAGGCGACTAATAATAATACCATTACATACAACAGGCTCCCAATTTGTTACATCAATAAATACTTAAACGAAGAAGCTCAAATTTTGTGGCAACAGGAGTGGGAAGGATCCCACACTGGAAGAATGTGCTATAGGTTTTTACCGACGGTGAAAGGAAGACTACAAAATAAGAAATTTCAACCCACATACGAACTGACTCAGTGTCTTACAGGCCATGGAGCCTTTAATTCTTACCTGCATCGATTTGGGAAGAGAGAATCTAATCGTTGCGAAGTTGATAATGAAAGCGAGGAAACAGTTCAACACTTCCTTTTTGAATGCAGTAAATTTGATAATATTAGAACACAACTAGAAAGAACAAGTATCGAGGAGGGATTCAACTGGCCACCAGGTGAAGCGAACCTTATCTCCAATAATAAACTGCTAAAAGCCCTAGGAAAATTTATCCAGGACAGCAAGGCTCTGATCCCATCATTCAATAATACGTAATAATCACCTATGCTCATCTGCTGCATAGCCGATGACCCATGGCCAATCCTTTCTAGCTTAATTGGGATTAAGCCCCGATACCGTCGGTGCCAACATTCTGCACCTGGCTGCGGTATCATAACAGGGCAGGATTGGTTATGGTGTCATTCGGTGCATCGAGGGATCCTTTTCGGGATACGTCGATGGAGGGTCAGGTTGACCCCATGCCCTTGCCTTCACTAACCCTCGTTTGGCAATTCCTATGGGAATCACTCTAGGAACATGCATTCTCTTATATTTTGTTATTGTTCCTATAAGCTTATTAGTTTTAATTTTATAATTTGTTAATTACCTCACTTGCATATATAGGGGTTTTGTGTTGTTCCCCTTAAATTGTTTGTAAACAAGCTTGGATTTTCACCTCATCTCGCGTCTAATACTTATCTAAAAAGTTTTTAGATTACATTCTACTTTTTACATGTTTGTTGTCATCCTTATTATCATCTTGTACATATTTGTAAATATTGTATATATTGTATCTCTGTATTTATTTAAGTTAAATAAATGACCCGGTGCGGACGCTCGTGGGGTCCCGTGGGGGCCCCCTGGTTGCTTCTTTCACACTTTCCTTTCTACCTAATTTCCTCTTCCCTCTAATCTCTTCTCTTTCTACTTCTTCCTTCTGCTTCAAACAAGGGTAGAGTCCAGCTTAAAAGGACAGCCCTTGTAATCTTTAATACCAATACCAATACCAATACCAGTCAATCTGGGTACAAGCATTGCCACTACCTTTATTTTGAACACTCATATTCCAAATTATGTCAAACTTTTTATTCAGGAGCCTTATTGTCTTAAAGCCAAGATCGCTTGTCTTCCCTGTAACTGTATGACCATGAAAACACTCTTAACTCTCTTTGGGCTAAGACGGTTTTCACGCACAAAGAATCTGCAACCTTACACTACCAGCATCTAAGCAATGACTGTTGTCTGCGTTAAGATCAACATTACATGAGAAAGGTTTCTCCTAATCAACTTTTACTGTCTCTACAACAAAGATCAGAAGGACATTATTATGCATATTCAGACTGTCATTAATTAATCATGGCGCTGTCGTTCACAACATACTAGCAGGCAACACCAACTCTCACTCTCCCACATGGGAAGGAGAGAACCTCGATAATGGTGACAGTTTTTTTAAATAATTTTTTGCAAAAAATGACTTGTTGATTGTTAATCTTGATTTTTCCTTTACTCTCATGTCTACTAGAGAAAAAAGCTGGATCGATGTGATTGCATGCTCTCCTCCATGCTACATAAAATTTACAACTGGGATATTGCGCAGGATGATTCCCTTAATGAATATAATTATATCTCTCTCTATCAATCACCCAGCTCCCACATAAGCAACAACAATAGATTCAACCTGTCTTATGTAGACTGAACGGCATGAAAGATTATTTCACCAAAAATCTTATCAACCCAAATAGCAATGATACTAAAGATATCCACCAAATTCTAGACCTCAACATACTGCATATCACCACTGCATGTTATATTTATATTTCAAAGACTACTCTTAAGTGTGTCCAGAGGGTTGGCATCTTCTTGATGCCCTAGCAGGACTGACACGACCGTGTCCCGATTGACACGAAAGCCAAGACAGCGTGTTGATTCGGTTACGCGAGCGGACGATCAGGCGAAATGGAGTAAGAGACAGCGCGCCGGAAGTGACTCATGCAGAAACTAGGATAATGAAACAACCTAGTATATTTATGGAAAAATTTAAAGAAAAATACATGGACCCCTGGGGTCTAACTGATATAGGGGATATATAATTACAAGGTCTGTTCAAAAAGTATCGGACCTTTGGTCGCAAAAATAAATTTATTGACTTTGAGGTACAAAACCCTAATCCCCTTCAAAGTAGTCTCCTTGGTAATGTATACACTTCTCCCAGCGTTCCTGCCATTGCTGGAAACACTGCTGGAACGCATCTTTTGGAATGGTTATCAGCCGGTCCGTCGCATTTCGCATGATGTCTTCTCTCGACTAAATTTGGGTTCCTTTTAGCGGCATTTTCAGCTTGAGAAATAGCCAAAGGTCACACGGAGCCATGTGGAGAGAGTACGGAGCGTGACGAACCACAGGAGTATTGTGTTTGGCGACGAAAGCCCGAATCAGATGCGCAGAATGGGCGGATGCGTTATCACGATGGAGCTGCCAAGTTTTGATCGACCACAGATCCCATCGTTTGCATCGCACTGTATCGGAAAGACGACGAAGGACCTCCTGGTAGTACTCCTTTGGGATGGTTTGGCCTTGTGGTGCGTACTCACGACACACCACCCCACGAGAGTCGAAAAAACTGTCAACATGACCTTTGATATTGCTGCGGACCTGCCGCGCTTTTTTTGGCCTCGAGGATCGTCCCCGAAAGCCTGCTGAATCTTGTGAATGGTTTACACTCGGGTATCGCCAAGGTTTTTGCCAAAATTTATGTAATATCGCTGCTCACGTTGTTCAGTCATTTTCCAGCTTAGTGAAATCTGACGAGAGCGCACTACATGACCTCACTCATACGCCGATTGCCAACGACTGACGCTTTCTGCAGGCGGGAAAAAATTCAGGGCTGTTCATGACTGTCCCCTTCACAACTCCACCGAAGGAGGCCTCTCTCGCATCATTGGTTTACGCGGAAAAAAATAAGGTCCGATACTTTTTGAACAGACCTTGTATATCCATGACTTAGTGAGTTCTGAGAGAGAGAGAGTTTACAAAAGGGAGCGCGGTGATAGATACTTGACATAATGCTGCGTTTTCCATAGGCTGGAGCAACCTTGTTGATGGGAGTTGAAAAGTTCGGTGAAGAGGAGATGAGATAGTCCTATAAGGTATTCGGTGATAATGCTAATTCAAAAATGGCACTCACTAATTCCGTAAGCAAGAAAGTTCACTAAGGTAAACGAGAAGGTGAAAGAGCTGGAGGCAATGTGTATAGAAAAACTGAGTGACGACAGCCAACTTTGTCGGTTTGTTGTTATATTCAACTGATGAACTCGAGACAATAGGTCGGGAGGTTATGCAAAGCGTCACATAGCTGCTGAGGACTTAACAAACAATTAATTTCTAGGTGCGAAAGTTGACAGTTATCCAACAAGATGGTATAGTTAGAATATTATATTATGATTTGTAAATAAATTATGCTGTCTCACTGACTTAGGCCTTTCTAAACTCGCGCTCGTTCTGAGTGAGCAAGATCGATTTTAATTTATATCGCTATACAATTAATGTTAAATGAGGACTCTCTCATTCTGGTCCAAAATAAAAATATACATGAATGAAAAAAAATTAAACAAAGATCGATTGCGTATAATCGGGTATCCGAATTTTTCTCTGACCCATAGTGTTTACAGATAAAATTTCTTTACTCTCTCTCTCTCTCTATGTGTTTATGTACGCGGTCACAGCAAAACGACAATGATGCAAGTATCGAAGTAAATATAAATATTTATTGGATAGAGTTGTATACAATGGTTAAATGATTATTATTATTATAAGGGAAGTTAGCGTATTCGTTGAAGGTGTTGGTTACTTTTTCGTTTGAAATTCACACTGTCGTTTTAATGTTTCTGCGATTATAGATGCGGATCATGGTTCACCTGAAAGTTCGGAAAGTTGCTAATAGGTTAAGTTTGAGTTTAATTATGTGTTTATTACTTATAACAGGGATTAAGACCAATCCTGGTTTCTTACCTCATCCTCCTCAGAAGTCAGATCGACAGAAAAGCGAAAAAGGGGTGTGAAAGACCCCACAAAGATAATGAAAAATATTTAAAGAAGGATAATCTGTTAATGGATTTACTGTATGACGAACATACTCAAATTGTGATTTCACCATGTTCTTCAAATGTTCGTCAAATGACCATGTTAGGAGAAGTGTCCAAAATATTTGGGGACTTCTCTTAAAGCCATACCAGGGTTATTAAGAAATTCGAATATTCAGGATTATTTTGAGTTGGTACTGGAAGTAGAAGTACAAGAAATGGAAGACTCTCAATAAACTTTAAAAGCAGTGTACGAACTTATCCAGGAAAAGTTTATGCAGTTGAATATGATTTGCAAACGATTAAGGCTGATGTCATTTCACTAAAGAAAGAAAATAAAGAATTCAAAGTGGACTTCAATAAAGTTTTTCATAAAATGGAAGAACTCGACCAAATTACTAGGGGTAGTAAGCTATTGAAAGGTACTTTACAGTATGTCAGAATTTCAAATTGTTTGAGAAACGAAAAATCAAAGAATAATATTATAATTATGAATTTTCGTTTACTTTAACCGACTTTTCTGGCGAGATTAATCACTTCATTAAGACAGAATTGGGACTAGTTGATTGTTTAGTGAATAGTTTGGTTAGAATGTCTAATAGTGATGTTAACCCAATGGTGAAATTAATTTAAACTCTGTATACGAGAGAAACTTGATCTTGGAATAATTTTGGAAAATGAAGCCTAAGTTACCAAGTAAAGGCAAAGGGAATCTAGTTATTGCATCTGATCTGTGCAAAAGATCAATAATAAGGAGGAAAAAATTACTTTCTGCGATTACCCAGGAAAAGTCCAAAAAAAAAAATAATAAAATAGTAGTTAGAGATGACTACTACATAAAAGACAAGAATATATTTTCTCACGATATCAATCTGGAGGAAGTTATTCAGTCAGATAATTTTTTGAGTAGTTTGATAGGGGATGTTCAAAGTTTGGTGACAGGTAAAGGAGAGATTGAGAGTAAACTGGAAGTTAATAACAAAAACATCAGTAAAAAACGACGTATGTAAATTAAACTCGATCTCCACATTCGTACAAGAACGAAAAACTCGAGGAGAAAATAATAATTTAAGTATAAGTTTTTGGAACATTCAGGGTCTTTGTAAAAAAATTTACAATGATTCCCTAATACAATATTTACAATTGCATGCAATCGTCTGGTTCACTGAAACGTGGATAACTGACATAAACAAAGTAGGAAAAGATTCTCAAGAAGACAAATATCGGGTTCTGACTGCTAATGCCCAAAAGTCGCAGAGGTTTGGCCGTCCAGCTGGAGGCCTATGATTATTAATTAAGAGGTCCTTTGGACATTTAGTGCAATCATATTTTACCTCAAATTTTATTTCTGCCCTGGTGGAACTGAACCAGAATCTTCGATTAATGTGGAAGAATCGAGAGTGGGAATTGTATTATATATCTATCCCTCTCAGCAAACAGATCAAAGTTTTTTGATGAAGTTCAAGCAGTTATTAATCAATGGATTAACTATTCATATTTGTGGATTATGGTAGAGAATTCTAATGCTCGCATAGGAGACAATCTGAACACACTATATAGAGGTAAGAGACTTGATATTAATAACAGAAAAGTATCTAAAGACAAATTGGTAAACTCAAATAAAAGAATCTTACTAAATTTTATACAGGAAAATAATTTTTTCATACTGAATGGCAGAGTAGTCGGGGATATCCCCACCGAATAAACATTTATAGCCCACACTGATAAATCTGTTATAGATTATATCATCTGTTCCGAGGAGATACCAAGTCTATGTACTAAAGTGTCAGTACTTAACCCGGCGTGAGTGAGGTCAGGTATGTCATACTTGAGATTTTAAACGCAGATTATTTAATGCTATTTTTACCATGCAAATTCCGTTGTCACAGTAGCTGGAGGTAAGGGAGTGGGGGGCGAGGCGTAGTGTTAAGTTTAGTGTACCTAATTTATATATAATTAATATATAATTATATGTACAGTACCTAATTTATATATAATACTGTACAGACGATAGTAAACTGAATTAACCCGGCGTGAGTGAGGTCAGGTATGTCATACTTGAGATTTTAAACGCAGATTATTTAATGCTATTTTTACCATGCAAATTCCGTTGTCACAGTAGCTGGAGGTAAGGGAGTGGGGGGCGAGGCGTAGTGTTAAGTTTAGTGTACCTAATTTATATATAATTAATATATAATTATATGTACAGTACCTAATTTATATATAATACTGTACAGACGATAGTAAACTGAATTTACCCGCCTAAACTCTTTGAAGCGTAGCGCTGGACGGCGGAAAGTACTTCAGATGCTCGATGACATTTTACTGAATTATAGAAGTTTTTTTACCGTATTTGTATAAATACCGTCGAAATTTTTTGCTGTTTTATAAGAATCCGAACTATAGGAACACGTGTTATAGGGGGATCTACTGTATATTATTTCGATAGATGCTAATAATCTCTATGGATTTGTGATGAGTTTTTATTTACCTGTAAAAAATTCAGATAGTTATCCGAGGATGAGATAAATGCTTTAGACATTTGTAATATTCCAGATAGGAATAATATAAGCTATATTTTAGAAGTTGATTTAAATTATTCACCAAATGTTCACGATCGCCATAATGAGCTGCCATTTGCTCCTGATCACGCGAATATTCCATTTGATTTATTATCAAATTATCAGAAATTGGTATTAACTAACTGAAATTTAAAACATAATTATAATAATAACAAATTAATTTGACTTTGTTTGATAAACAAAATTATGTAATTCATTATAAAAATTTAAAATTTTATTTAGAATAGGGTTTAATATTAACTAAAGTTTATCGAGTACTTTCATTTAAGCAAGTGCCCTTAAGAATTACGTAGCTTTTAATAATAAATAAACGGCAGGAATCTACAAATGATTTTCATAAATCTTTCTTCAAGCTAATGAATAACAGCTTCTTTGATAAAATGTGTCTGATGTCCGCAAACATTTTAAATTTAAAAACGGCTATGACTGAAAATAAATGTCGAAAGTATTTATCTCACTCAGCTCTTGAAAATTTCCAAATTATTAATGATAATTTCGAGATTTTTGAAATGAAAAAAATTAACTCATGTTTGGATAAACCAATTTATATAGGTTTTGTGTATTAAAATTAAGTAAATTGCATATATATCAAACATTTTATAAAATATTTAAAAATAAATATGGTGAAAATGTGAATTTGTTATATACAGATACTGATTCACTAACACTTCAAATTTATACGAATAATTTATATAACGACTTTAAATCATTTCCAGATATTTTTGATTTCAGCAACTACCCTAACACACATGAATTATTTGATGTAACAAATAAAAATAAGCTAGGATATTTTAAAGACAAGACAGCATCTAAACCTATAATTGAATTTTGTTCATTAAAACCGAAAATGTATTCGTATATTTTCGATAATCAGAATAAAAAAACAGCTAAAGGAATTAAAAAGTCCTTTGTTAAAACCTTCAACTACAAGAAATATAAAGTAGTTTTATTTAATACCGAACTATTGAGACATCAGCAGTATGGTATTAAAAGTAAAAACCATGTTGTAACAACATATCTTCAGAATAAAATATTTCTCTCATCGTTTTATGACAAATAATTTATTTCTGATTATGGTATAGATGTGATATCGTTCGAACATTATAATTTTTATATTTAAATTCTTCCAAATTTTCTCATATCAGCTTCCCCAATATGGTTACATATTATTGTACAATAAAAAACGAAATTCAAAAACTTGTTTAATACATGGTTTTTTGAGTAAAACATATCGTTGTTTAAAATAAGCTGTAAATAAAGCTTGATTATTTAAATTACCTGAAAATAAGAAATACTATTTTAAATTATTTGTATTCACTAACCAGATAACGATGGTGTTATGTAATGAAAATTTTATAAAATGTGATTGTTCTATCTGTAATTGTACTTTTTAAAATTGTTGTAACCAATTTACCCTGTTTATTTATATATCTATAAAAATAAAACTATATCCTAATACCGAGTATTTTTATAGAATTCAAACACATTACACCGCTTGAGTGGGAAAAATTCTCGAGTTTACTGATGAATGAAAATAATATTAGACGTTTCAAAAACTATATTAAATAGGAGATTATAAGCCATAAAACCGATTTAAGCCGAGACTTCATTTCTGAATTTGCAGATAATTTAAACTGGGAATTAATATGGAAAAATTATATATTTTCTACTACATTCATCGATAAACATAATAAACACACACAAAATGGAGTGTAATTTCAGAACATCAAATATTAGACAAAGAATTCAAGAAATCAAAGTTTTCGAACTATCTTAATTGGGATGAAATAGCAAAATTTAAATTTTTTTCCAATAATTTTATTAAGAAATATATTGATAAATTAAATATGAGAATAGTTTTAAAATATCAGCGATTAAAAGCTGATTCTCTGTGGGAATTACAAGATTTTCACCACTGGCATTTGGTTTCTCATTATCAAATACTAAACGAAGATTTTATTCACGATTTTAAATACCATTTTTTCTGGTGTTATATTATTAAATATCAGAAACTAGATCATAAATATATCGCTGAAAACTCTCACAGTTTGTTAGTCTACATACTTCAGGATATTTGTAACATTGTTGATGATATAATGGAAAAATTAAATAAATTCAATGAAGAAGAAGTAGAAAATTAAAATTTGTAACATATCGATTTTAAAAAAATAAAAAATAGTTAAAAGGGTCAATTGTTTTTAAATCTAGTAATTAATTGTATTATTTTGAAATTTGAAATATATTGCAATATTTCTAACATCGTTGACAAAGAAAAAATCTTATGTTCTGTTGTAAAAAAAGGTCCGTGTGTGACGAGATGTTGGCAAGTTTATGAACAAAAAATTATTGGATAGATGCAGTCCACACAACTTATTTCGAAAGGACAACTTTGGGTAGTAATTATGAATATAGATTTAAAAAATGTGGAACCGCTTTGAGTATCTGATCAAGGTGTCAGTAAAATAAATTTAAAAAATGCGGGTCTGCTTTGATCAAGGTGTCGATAATAATTTAAAAATGTGGTCCAATAATTGCGTTAAAAAATATATAACCACAGTTTTCTTGTCTATATTTGCGATATCAATCATATTTTCTTTAAAAACTAGCAACCAATCATATTTTTAAACTCTAATTGTATATTATCTACAGATAAAAAAAACTCACATTGTTAATAGAGCCCACATGTTTTTTTGTTACCATTGAACAAAGAGTATAACACGGGGTCTACACGATTTAGTTCACGGTATGGACTGCACAGCAGAAAGCGCGATTTTCGAAATTTTTTTAAAGCTGTGTTATTGTTTTAATTCAATTTGTATTATTACTTTATATTAAATTCTTATACAAATTAAATATAATCTATACTGTATCGGTTTTTTTTCGATATAATTCAATTCGCATCATTACTTTATGTTAAATTGTTATCTCACATCTACATTTTTCATCGTTACTTTATATTAAATTTATATACTAATTAATACTAATTAATTTTATAACCAAAGTGTATAGAACGTATACTACTCGTAATTATCAGCAGACTGCAAACTCTCTCTCTCTCTCTCTCTCTCTCTCTCTCTCTCCCATAACGGAAGTAAGCATAGCTGTCATAGTGTAGACTAAACAGTTGTCAATCATAGACTTTGTAATCTTATGTTAATCGCATCTAGCCTATAAAACCTAGAGATATATGCATTTAACTCTGTGTAGCCTCCTGTATCTTAGTGTTAACCATATAATAAATGCTTTGTTATTTTTTTGAACCTGTCTTTTGTCTTTGAAAGGATGCCTGCCGACTTACTCACCTTCCTTGCCACTGGATGAAAAGCCATCCAACTGACAAAGGGCGAGTTTTACCAACTTGACGTGTACGTGGCAATTAGGGTACTGACCCTGTGCCCTCGTAATCCTATATATGGAAGGAAGTTTACAATTATTACCAACCATGGCCTGGTAATGTAGCTCGTAAGCAACAAAGACTCCAGTACAAACTCTTGAATCGCACGTTGGATTATATTTTTACGAGAGTTTGAGTTTGAAGTAAAATATAAAGCCAGAAATTGCCACAAAAATGCAGATGCACTAACTCGTATCCCTATCCAAAAAATCTTGGAGGCCAAGGAACTTGAATCGATTTATTCAAAGGCCCAAATCAAAGACTTACAGAGAAGTAATATAAACTGGAACGCTATAATCCAGAAGCGTGAAGATGAAATCATCATAGATACCAAACTCAAGAAACAATTTTTCTTATATAAAGAAAAAGCTCGCTACTACTAGTGAGGGATAACCCCTAGAACAATTAGTGATACCGTCTGTCTTAATCCCACACATATTGCATACTTATTATGATGCTCCTGTCAGGGGTCATTCTGGATCACAAAAGATGCAACAAAAACGTCGATCGTTCGGATTCTCGCGAACCATTAATAAACATATAAAAACTATTGTCAAGATTGCCAATGATGTGCTCTACAAAAAAGAAAAGATAAACGAAAGGAAGCAGAACTGCAATTGTTCCTTTCCTTGACATTTCTATTCGAACGAATGGCTATGGATATTATAAGTTCCTATCACAATGAACGGAAATAAGCATATGTTGGTCTTTGTCGACCATTTTAACCGCTATGCTTAAGAGATGCCTTACCTAACCTTCATAGTAAAATCATTGCCAAGGCCTTCGTTTTTAATACTGTCTTAAGACATTGGACTTCTGTCCAACTTCTCACGGATTGAGTCCGAAATGCAGTCTCCAAAATATTTAAAGAAGTATGCGAACTACTTTATATGAAGAGACTCTTTACACTGCATACCATCCTTCCTCTAACAGGATAGTTAAAAGATTCAACAATACTTTCATTAACATTATATCACACAATGTTGCCAAAGATCAACGAGATTGAGATGAATAGATCCCTTACGCTATATCTGCATATAATACCATTGTTCATGCTTTTGCAAATAATAGCTCATTTTCCTTACTATATGGAAGAGACCCAACTTACCAATTTGATCTTGTTACACATCCTACCTGGACCAGATACGATGTAGAAGAGAACTTTGCATAGGAGCTACACCTTCGAATGGCTAATGCACATCAGATCGCGTAGGAATATGCAAAATAAGCCACTAGAGAAGCCAAAGACAACATCGTCGCACTCATAAACTATCTACCTATCATCTGAGTGACAGAGTTTTCCTTAATGAGGTAGTCATATCCCAGTTTCTAAAGAGAAAATTAGCACCCAGATGGTCAGGTTTTTCGAATTATAACTGAACTGAGCCCTGTCACATTTATAATCGAAAATTTGTTTTAATAATCTTCACATCTAAGTACTCCTCCTTCCTTTATCCAGAGTTCTACATCCAACATCACTCTTATCAATCGTGCAAATACGTATGTTCTTCCAAATTTTCCTCCTTATCTCTACGGTTTATGTTCCTTATATAAAACCAAAGGAAAAAGCATATAATCTACACAAGGGCTTTTTCTCCGTGAACCAGGAAAACTTCTTTATAACTACAAATTACTGGGTTTTCATTTCGAATATATTGTTCGATCTGTATGACGAACAATTACATCTTTTGGAACGACATATTCGACTTTTAATTACCCTAGTGCAATGAAAAATACGAAATCAAGACTAAAATAACCCTTCTGCACCTTGATGGACCCTATCATCCAATGAATTTGCCTTTATAAAAACTACCTTAGATGAATATGAATCAAAATACAATGAACTAAAAACCTTAGTAACCCTCAATAACTTCACTTGAGGAAAGCAAGGCTTATAAAACGCTGGAAGCAAGCTCTTAAAACAATTATTTGGGACGGCCACATCTAAAGACATCGAGATTCTTAACGACAAAATATTTCAATTATCTGAAACAAATGAAAAATTTATCCATTGCTTTCAATCACAAGCTACTCTGCTTAATGATATCCTACACATTGCAATAACAAATCGACAAGAAATTTATTCCTTGATGAAAAAACAATCTCTTATAGAAGAAACGCTAATGCAACAACAATATCACTTCGCTTTTCAATCCGCAGTACGATCTATATAATTTTCTATTAGAGAATTTCGAACCTTGATACTCGAAATTCGTAACGCCATCAGAACCTTAGACTTTATACGAATATCTGCAAAGCTAAAAAATATGACCTTTGTGTGATGTTTTTGTATATTATTAAATGCTTTTTTCTGTATTTTAAAATATATCTTATTTATTGCGTATTCATATTTAAATAAAAACAGAATTTTGATAACTAAAGTAATGATTATATTCTGGTTTTGAATTATGAATTATTATAAATTATTGAATTGATAATTTCCAGTTGTAAAACGATATTTTTCAAACTTTTGAAAAGCAGTCGATCTTTTGATTATCTTTTTTCGTTTAATTGATTTAGAAGTAGCAAAGTTTGCCGATAGCAACAGAAGAGAATAATTAGTGTACGTCTTTAATATCTGTAAAAATAATGCATAGGAGATCGGAAATAAAAAATATTGTATATAGAAAAACGAATTACACTAATACATATTGCTTGGAATTTGCAACTTTTGTAGTATGGATTGTAACAAGAGTTTTAAGTAACAAAGCTCTGGAAACAATTTTTCTGTAAGCTGCATGCATGGTTCAAATTCGGAACTATTAAAAATTTATCGAAAGAAAAAAATTTAAAGTACAGTATTAATAATATTAGACTGTACTTTAAATTTTTTATGTCGCGAACACTGGACTAATATATTTGACTTAAATACGGTACCTTGATTTCAAATTGCATTATTTTAAAATTAAAATATTAAGATAAAACTTTTTAATTCTATGTATATGACTGACTGCTAATAGCTTATAGAAGTGTTTTACAAAATTAAAAACCACTATAAATGTAACTACTTAAATTTATTTTATTAGCTTAACTTTAAGCGAAATAACTCTTTGTGTGAATATAAAGATAGAAAAAAAATATTAATATTTTTATTTTAAAAAACTAATTATTTTTATTTATTTGTTTTCTTTTTAAATATCGAATTCTTTTGTAATGCTTTATTCATTTTTTAAAAAATAAAACTGTTATTTACTTCTAATAATGTAGAATCTACTGCTGTCTGTTATCTACAAAAGTAATTTGACTTTATGATTCTAACAAGAATATTCGAATCAACATAGAGAATATTGTAATCTGTATGTTGATTCGAATTTTCTTGACTTATTCCAAAAGTGCGTATTCTTTTTCTTATTGTTTACTTCATGACTGGGTGCATAGGTAGACACTGGGCATCTTTAGAATATACAAATTACTAAAGATGTTGCACATTAATTTTTTATGATATACATTGAAATATATAATAAATAATGTGAATAGATCACATTTTTGGAAATTCTTCTAAAACAACTCGATAGAAAAGTAATGACCACCAATCTGTCGCATCCTTTAAGATGCAGTAGTAAATGGGACAAAAGAGGCATTGAAATAAATGACCACCATTATTAACAACGTGGGGATTTTGGCTGCATCTACCTGAACCAGCTCTGTATGTATATGTTACTGTGAATGACCGAAATCTGGCGAATGTCAACATTCTCCGGTGAATGTCAACATTCACACAGTCGTTTCGTGTATGTCCGAAATATTTGCTAAATATCGTTATTTCTCACTTACACCGGCAAATGTCGACATTCAGAATGCGCTGATGGTGAATGTTGAATAAAAATATTTTTATTACGTTAAGACAAAAATGCAACTTTTTAATATGTCAAAATAGGAGAAAGCTTAAGTAATAGTACATGTAAATAAACTGTTGAACCTAAAACGAACAGTACATTCTATATCATTAAAGAAAATAATACAATAATAAACTTACACATAAATTATGTGATTAACATTATNAACATTCACACAGTCGTTTCGTGTATGTCCGAAATATTTGCTAAATATCGTTATTTCTCACTTACACCGGCAAATGTCGACATTCAGAATGCGCTGATGGTGAATGTTGAATAAAAATATTTTTATTACGTTAAGACAAAAATGCAACTTTTTAATATGTCAAAATAGGAGAAAGCTTAAGTAATAGTACATGTAAATAAACTGTTGAACTTAAAACGAACAGTACATTCCATATCATTAAAAAAAATAATACAATAATAAACTTACACATAAATTATGTGATTAAAATTATACAATCTTATTTATTGCAACAACTTAATCTGTTATGGCATTTTGAATTGCACAAGATTCCCTTGCTTTTACAACTGCATTTATTCGTGGAACACTTTTTTTTGCAATGACAGCGTGTATAGCCTTGCCCTCCACTTTTCGAATTAGCTGCAGCTGCTTCTCTCAGCGATATTTCTTGAGAAGAAATCTCATCTATGAAAAGTAACTTTTCTTTACAAATTACGAACTGATTACAGGTATAAAGCTGCTTGAGGGTATCATTTTTATTTGCTAGTTTATAAAAGTTGGAGAGTCTTCTATTCCAACAACAACCGCCAACACATTTCGGGCACCTGTACGGCCACGGTCGACATCAGGAACTTGTATTTGTACGGTATCACCAATTTGAGCAAAAGGAAACGGTGAAGAATTTAGCGACAAACTGTCATCTCTCCGTCGACATTAGCTTCTCGGATGTCGTTTCGACCTCCACCAAAGCTTATCTGTGCTTGTCGACATACACCGGCAATTGTTCGAATGTATAATAATATAACAAAATATTCGGTCTTTTACCAACGTATTTTGTATGTGTCGACATTCACCGGAGAATATCGAAATTCTCTAATTTCGGTCTTTCACAGTAACATATATAACAGGAGAAAATTGGTCAACTAAATTCCTAACGTATGAATAAACCATAATAGATTTTGTTGACAAAACTCAGAAATGGAAATAAGTAAAATATATTTTAATAAGAAATTTGCTTACATTTTAAGAAAATAACAATAAGATATAATGATCACAATTATAGAGCCAATTCCATGTTTAAATAATTAAAGTACTTACATTAAGCGAACTGTTAAAATGGATATCTTAATTATAATCGAGATGAATTGATAACAGTGACTTGCTGTGAAATTTGATAATAGGAAATCTGTGTTTCTGTAAGAAGCCGACTACCAGGGGAAATCCGTTAATTCTATAAATGCATTTTTAATAGATTATTTATCTGATGTAATTAATAAATAAACAAGTTCTATATAATTACCTGTGCTATTATATTCAATAGATACTCTATGCCCTCTAAATGCCGATTCTTGCTTTGATAAAAACATATGACATCTGTTAATTTCAATATATATATTAGCCGTGACTATATCGTTATAATTTTCATTAAATATTTTATAATATTTATGTTTAATTCTATTCAGCTTCGATTTCCAAATTGCTTCAAATACGAAAGAATTGACGATTTTTCCTGTTTTTTGCCAGCTAAATTGTCAAAGCCATTTTTATTCTACACACCAATTTCATTTGAAAATAATAGGCAAGCAAACAAAACAATTTTTGCATTTTTATGCATCTTCATTGCCATTTTATCGTGAAAATGTGGAACAAATTTTTTATTGAAGCGTATATATTTAACTTAGGCATTGGTCTTTTTTTAATAATGCTTTGTTTTTCATTATATAATCTTAAACCAAAATTTTTTAAAATAAATTTTCAAAATCGTAATTACATGTTGAATTGCTAGGCACGATACAAAAGCTAAATGTAAAAATAAAATTATAATAACTCACTTGGTGAAATAAAATGTGTAGTTGATATACATATCTGGTAAAAAATATTCTTCAATTGTATGAATATATTTTTAATGAAAATTATAATTAAATAAATTTTTTGAAGAAACGTACACAAAAACAACATATAATCTTTACTTTTTAAATTTACTCTCTTTACTTTTTAAATTTTAACCACTTAGTCAAATAGCTCCATATGAGTGGAATCAGAGACGGTCCTGCTTGGTGTGTGGTACGTGCATGCACGATTGCTGCCAAATCCTGAGGGTGCCGATACTGGTCAATGTCAAATGCCTCTTTTGTTGCCTCACTAGTACACCTCAAAGGACAAAACAGGGTTGGGTAAATTTTAAACGTTTCTCACCATAGCTGTAAAAATCTAAATATGTTAAACTTAAAAGTCATTTATTTTTTAACTAATTCGTCTAAGCTACCAGGTGTCCACGGAAATATCCAAAATTTACAACATTAAGGTCATTCTTGTTGAACTGGAAAAATATCTGTCATTATTACGTCTAATATTACGAAGAAATCAGTCCCCACTGCACTTGGCTAGAAATTATGTTGGTTAAGCTTTTCAGTAATATTCCGGCTTTTTCATCAGAGTTTTGTTTATGTCTCCAATTCCCTAATCTCTTAATCATTTAACTACTTCTTAAGTAGAAATAAGTCGAAACAGGTTACTTTCTACGCAAATATTTGTAGTTTTGGGAAAGAAGTGAAAAAGCAAATTTTTATGACAACAGATACATAAATCGAAAATTTATGGAAAATAAATTCTAGAGTTTTTTCTGTACATTGTGCATCTCTCTCATTCATTAAATTTAGTTGGAAATTATGCTACCAAAGTGACAGTTAATTCTTTAACATTTTACAAGAATTGTAAACGTTTTTTGTACATTCCCGTAAAGATGGAATATACGAAATCATAATATCACTGGTTTAACATTGAAATCCGTCAGTAATATAAACTCAGACAACGAAATAAAAATCCATTAAAATCATTAAAATCCATTAAAATCCATTTAAAAAATTTAACAAAATATCAAATATTTTACTGTATTTTTTAACTGCTGTAAACTATACAGAACTATCATAAAAACATACCCGTAAATTCTTATCAGTTGGGTTAAGTTATAAATCTACTCGTGATTCACGTAATCAGGCAAGGGTAATCAAATATCTAGCAGGCGGGCGGGTAAGAGCCCAGAACCGGTTCTGGATAGAATTGGATGCGTTATATGTGCAGCATCCACCCAAGGTCTTAGGCATCCACCAGCTAAACCAGGTGAGGTTTGTGCTCTGTAAAGTGAATGCGCGAATCTGGCTTTTTGGATGCTGACAATACAGCGCTTCCACTTTGCCACTAATATTCGAATATACAATAGCATTCTTATTTTTTTCTCACGTGTAGTATAGAAATTTGTAATACAATACGTAATGCAGTTATAATAAAATATTGTACGCCTCTGTTCATATAATTAAAATTAATACATATTTATTTTTTAGAAAATACAAGTGAACTTCATTCAAACTGTCTACATTCATCCACATGTATCGGCATTCCTGCACATGTTTTTGTGAACAACCTGTGAGGCAGGTGAAAGTATCCACCATGTTTTTTTTTCCTTGGAAGATTGTCATCCCTGCCATGTTGGAGTGCTGTGATTTTTGTGAGGTGCTGCTGAGTGACTTTAAATTCCATATACGTATTTCGAAATACAACTTAGATTTTTATATCTGCCATCTTCTTCAACTTCACGTTGAGAAGTTTTTCTACTGTTTTTTGGAATACTTTTGGTGCTTGCCATTTTGGCAGTTTTTTGTAAAATTTTTTTTGTTTTGGTGACTTACTATTTTTTTGAGAACTTTGTTCTAACTGCCAATTTCTCGTGCCATTAGTCTAAAATTTTAACGTGCGGTGATCTTTTTGATATTTAACAGGAGTTTTAAGTTTAACCATATTTTACATGTATAGGATTTTTCGAAAAATTCAAAAGCTTGTAACAATTTATACATAATAATTAATAAAAAAATTTCATACTTCTGTTAACGGATGTTTTTGTTTATCCTAATAGATATTCTGTAAATTGAGCGAATGTTGGTACAAATACGAAAAAAATCTCGTCACAGTGGCTGTTGATAAGGTTTCGAGGTAACGTATACCATGGTAAAAACAGATCATTTTANGGGGGGATTTAATTTTTGCACCTAATGAAAACGAGCAAGATCTACTGTATAATTTTAAAGTTTATCTTACGTAAGTCTTTATCACACCAAATGAACAATCTAACACATTTAAAAAGTTATTTATTCCTTTACTGTACACAATTTAAAAAATTTTTTAAAGTGTTAGATTGGGCACTCAGTGTGATAGACCCTTGCATAAGATAACGTTTGTAAGTATAAATCAAATACTATAATATAATGTAGTAAAAAGGTTAAAAGTACGAAATAATCTAATAATCTTCATCTTTGCTGTTTTTTTAAGGAATGCCTGGCGCATTTAGTATTTTTATATTTAAACAGTTATATATATATATAATTAAAAACTAGCTGTTACTTGCGGTTTGCCCGCACAAATTTTGCAAGCAAACCTCATTTATATTCAGTATTTCAACAACCATAGTAATTGTTATATAACACCTACAGCTGAGAATGATGAGAATTGCAGAGAATCAAACGTACTATTTTCAATTTGATCAATTTTCTGGAACGTTTACAATAGTTCTAGAATCAAACCAATATGCAATGACAAATTTGAATTAAAACGGTTCGAACATTTTTGAAATCGAAATAGATAAAATATTTATAACAATGTTTGAAATGTTATTTATATAATATACGCAAGTACTCAATAAAGACTAAATTCTCTCCCTCTCCCGCCAGCGGGGGAATTTCGAAAAATCCCTTCTTAGTGTGCATTTCCATGACGTTCCCTAACTATCTACCAAATTTCACCTCTTTAGGTTAAGCAGTCTGCTCTGGGCAATGATGAATCAGTGAGTGAGTGAGTCATTTATTCAGTCAGTCAGTCAGGACAAGCAATTTTATATATTTAGATTACTAATAAATATTTAAAAAGTATTTCAATTAACATAACATATTTCACTGAAACTATGCTTTAAGAAAATAAAATTTTGTATGAAAGTTTGAATTTTCTAGTTCAAAATATGCAGTGCCATCATTCGTTTAAAATAGTCATTTATATTTTATTAAAATATTTTTCAAACGTTTGTCTAGGAATAATGACCCTGCTATCTGTCGCAAACATTTTAAATTATTTAATTAAACATATTTCGGGAAAAAATCGTAAATAAAATTTATTATCAATAACAAATTTGCTTACATTCGTAGAAAATAAACATGAAACATAATTGTCACAATTATAGAGCGAATTTTAAACAATTAAAGTATTTATATTAAAAACAACATTTTTACTGAAAATAAAATAAATTGAAACCTTTTTGATATACTTTAACACAAACATATAATAACTTATTCGTTTAAGAAATAAATCATTTGAAACATTTATTAAAGAATATAATGTCTTTTCAATGACGTAAACGAAAAAACACGATGCAAACCCAGTTACCTGAACAGAACATCAAGAATGTCATAACTAGTCTGACAAGTAACGTTTAATCTCCCATTTAAAAGGAACAAAGGAAATTTCCAACAAACTGTTATAATTTTGAAACATTTGTAATAAATTAAAAATTTCAATTTAATAATACTCTAAAATGCAAACATATTAAATAAAATATATAAATGAATTTAATACAAATAAAATTTGAAACAAGAAAATTATAAATTGCTAAAAATCTGCAATTTCTATATTAATAATATCTAACGATTAACCACTTGCAGTACAATTAATTTTAAAAATGGGTTTAAAAAATCTTATATTTTTATTTAAAGAAAACATCTATTTTATTTGAAAAAAAGTTTTATTCGATTTTTTTTAATTCCTAAAAGTTGTTCCTACATGGCGTTTTCTCCTCTAGATAGCCAACTTTACAGGGGCCCCTGCCATTCTGCTTCTCCGTATTATTATTGATAGTATTGCTGAAAAGCTCCCATTCGAGCAATAATAAATAATTTTAAAAAAGTTAAACACAAAATATATAATGAAGGTAATGTAAAAAATGAATGAAGTCTGTAGCAATTTAAGCTTTGATTTGCTTTCCTGTATTCGTCTCAACCAATAAATCTTTTGTCATCACCCTAGGCCATAAATATGTTGGGAAAGACTGTCCCCTATTATTGTAAAACAATTAGCGGCAAAAAGACAGATTATTGGCTGATAAAATCAATAGTAAACTTTTTAAAACTGTAATTGGTTTATTTCTGTATCTGGAGATATTATTTGAACGAATCATCAACCTTTGAAAACACAAACTAAAATTACTGCTAAATGCCACGCTTATCGAGCTACGATTGTGTAAATAATGAAACATCGCTATAAAATGGTTTGTTTTGTTTGTTTTTTTTATCTACGATTTGCTAAAGAAAAGTTTTAACAGTATTTAGACGAGTAAAAATGTTTTCAAAACTGTTTAGCAATAAATATTCCCTGAAAACTCTATTTTACTATAGTAAGTCTAAGGAAACTTTTCTTAATGTCAATTGGCTTTCAAGTTCTTGTTTGTACGCTTTTTACGCTTTAGTTGGTCATTTTTATTATGACTGAACGGATATCAACCAATGTTTGTTTTTGTAAAACTGTTCGTTTGGGATTTTCCTGAGAAGAATCAATGGATTTCAAAGTCACATGATCAGAGTAAGAATGCTAATAAACGTTGAAAAAAGTTATTTTCATCACTTCTACCTGTAATTTCGCTAGGTTTCATGTTATTTGAATTTACTTAGACTAGAAGATGTCTTATCAGAAGCTTCTAGTCAAAGAATGCATTCGGAAACTTATTATTTCTGGTTTTTGCAGTACTTTCTTAAATACGTAAAAAATAGGTATATATTCGTTCATATAATACGGTAATAATCGGTTATTATAGTCAACTGTTACTATAATTGTATAAATAACATATACAAAATCAAATATTCATCATCGATACCACAAAGTGTATTGACCTAGATTTACAAAACCTATCACCCCCTTTCACGCCAATCGGTGTTATAAACTATACGCCGTATTATTTTTCTACATTGGATTAGAAAGCTGCAATGTTTTTATTTGTGAGAATATACACCTATCTACGTAACATATATAACAAAATAATTGAATGTTTATTAAAAAAAAATAGATTTTTCTNATTTCTTGAGAAGAAATCTCATCTATGAAAAGTAACTTTTCTTTACAAATTACGAACTGATTACAGGTATAAAGCTGCTTGAGGGTATCATTTTTATTTGCTAGTTTATAAAAGTTGGAGAGTCTTCTATTCCAACAACAACCGCCAACACATTTCGGGCACCTGTACGGCCACGGTCGACATCAGGAACTTGTATTTGTACGGTATCACCAATTTGAGCAAAAGGAAACGGTGAAGAATTTAGCGACAAACTGTCATCTCTCCGTCGACATTAGCTTCTCGGATGTCGTTTCGACCTCCACCAAAGCTTATCTGTGCTTGTCGACATACACCGGCAATTGTTCGAATGTATAATAATATAACAAAATATTCGGTCTTTTACCAACGTATTTTGTATGTGTCGACATTCACCGGAGAATATCGAAATTCTCTAATTTCGGTCTTTCACAGTAACATATATAACAGGAGAAAATTGGTCAACTAAATTCCTAACGTATGAATAAACCATAATAGATTTTGTTGACAAAACTCAGAAATGGAAATAAGTAAAATATATTTTAATAAGAAATTTGCTTACATTTTAAGAAAATAACAATAAGATATAATGATCACAATTATAGAGCCAATTCCATGTTTAAATAATTAAAGTACTTACATTAAGCGAACTGTTAAAATGGATATCTTAATTATAATCGAGATGAATTGATAACAGTGACTTGCTGTGAAATTTGATAATAGGAAATCTGTGTTTCTGTAAGAAGCCGACTACCAGGGGAAATCCGTTAATTCTATAAATGCATTTTTAATAGATTATTTATCTGATGTAATTAATAAATAAACAAGTTCTATATAATTACCTGTGCTATTATATTCAATAGATACTCTATGCCCTCTAAATGCCGATTCTTGCTTTGATAAAAACATATGACATCTGTTAATTTCAATATATATATTAGCCGTGACTATATCGTTATAATTTTCATTAAATATTTTATAATATTTATGTTTAATTCTATTCAGCTTCGATTTCCAAATTGCTTCAAATACGAAAGAATTGACGATTTTTCCTGTTTTTTGCCAGCTAAATTGTCAAAGCCATTTTTATTCTACACACCAATTTCATTTGAAAATAATAGGCAAGCAAACAAAACAATTTTTGCATTTTTATGCATCTTCATTGCCATTTTATCGTGAAAATGTGGAACAAATTTTTTATTGAAGCGTATATATTTAACTTAGGCATTGGTCTTTTTTTAATAATGCTTTGTTTTTCATTATATAATCTTAAACCAAAATTTTTTAAAATAAATTTTCAAAATCGTAATTACATGTTGAATTGCTAGGCACGATACAAAAGCTAAATGTAAAAATAAAATTATAATAACTCACTTGGTGAAATAAAATGTGTAGTTGATATACATATCTGGTAAAAAATATTCTTCAATTGTATGAATATATTTTTAATGAAAATTATAATTAAATAAATTTTTTGAAGAAACGTACACAAAAACAACATATAATCTTTACTTTTTAAATTTACTCTCTTTACTTTTTAAATTTTAACCACTTAGTCAAATAGCTCCATATGAGTGGAATCAGAGACGGTCCTGCTTGGTGTGTGGTACGTGCATGCACGATTGCTGCCAAATCCTGAGGGTGCCGATACTGGTCAATGTCAAATGCCTCTTTTGTTGCCTCACTAGTACACCTCAAAGGACAAAACAGGGTTGGGTAAATTTTAAACGTTTCTCACCATAGCTGTAAAAATCTAAATATGTTAAACTTAAAAGTCATTTATTTTTTAACTAATTCGTCTAAGCTACCAGGTGTCCACGGAAATATCCAAAATTTACAACATTAAGGTCATTCTTGTTGAACTGGAAAAATATCTGTCATTATTACGTCTAATATTACGAAGAAATCAGTCCCCACTGCACTTGGCTAGAAATTATGTTGGTTAAGCTTTTCAGTAATATTCCGGCTTTTTCATCAGAGTTTTGTTTATGTCTCCAATTCCCTAATCTCTTAATCATTTAACTACTTCTTAAGTAGAAATAAGTCGAAACAGGTTACTTTCTACGCAAATATTTGTAGTTTTGGGAAAGAAGTGAAAAAGCAAATTTTTATGACAACAGATACATAAATCGAAAATTTATGGAAAATAAATTCTAGAGTTTTTTCTGTACATTGTGCATCTCTCTCATTCATTAAATTTAGTTGGAAATTATGCTACCAAAGTGACAGTTAATTCTTTAACATTTTACAAGAATTGTAAACGTTTTTTGTACATTCCCGTAAAGATGGAATATACGAAATCATAATATCACTGGTTTAACATTGAAATCCGTCAGTAATATAAACTCAGACAACGAAATAAAAATCCATTAAAATCATTAAAATCCATTAAAATCCATTTAAAAAATTTAACAAAATATCAAATATTTTACTGTATTTTTTAACTGCTGTAAACTATACAGAACTATCATAAAAACATACCCGTAAATTCTTATCAGTTGGGTTAAGTTATAAATCTACTCGTGATTCACGTAATCAGGCAAGGGTAATCAAATATCTAGCAGGCGGGCGGGTAAGAGCCCAGAACCGGTTCTGGATAGAATTGGATGCGTTATATGTGCAGCATCCACCCAAGGTCTTAGGCATCCACCAGCTAAACCAGGTGAGGTTTGTGCTCTGTAAAGTGAATGCGCGAATCTGGCTTTTTGGATGCTGACAATACAGCGCTTCCACTTTGCCACTAATATTCGAATATACAATAGCATTCTTATTTTTTTCTCACGTGTAGTATAGAAATTTGTAATACAATACGTAATGCAGTTATAATAAAATATTGTACGCCTCTGTTCATATAATTAAAATTAATACATATTTATTTTTTAGAAAATACAAGTGAACTTCATTCAAACTGTCTACATTCATCCACATGTATCGGCATTCCTGCACATGTTTTTGTGAACAACCTGTGAGGCAGGTGAAAGTNCACCACTTTCAATGATGGCACGCTACTGAAAATTATCTCTGTCATAATACAGTAGAGCATCGATTATCCGACTCAATTGGGGACTGGGTTGGTCGATTTTAGAAAATAGAATTTTTTAGAAAATACAAGTGAAGCGGCACTTCCACCGCTTCCAATGACGGCACGTCACTGGTTAATAATAATAATAATAATAATTAGCCTAGAGCCGAAACCATTAGGAGTTGAAAGTTTAAATTTGGTACACAGGATATATCATGAAAATTTTCCCACAGAAGAGAGGATTACCCTGTGGAACTTTGCTTCTACTATATTATTTTACATGCAGTTTCTTTGGGTTTTTGCAGAAAATCGAACATATATTTACACCCATCTAAAAATTCTTTAATCAGTCTTGGAAAAGGGGGGATTTAATTTTTGCACCTAATGAAAACGAGCAAGATCTACTGTATAATTTTAAAGTTTATCTTACGTAAGTCTTTATCACACCAAATGAACAATCTAACACATTTAAAAAGTTATTTATTCCTTTACTGTACACAATTTAAAAAATTTTTTAAAGTGTTAGATTGGGCACTCAGTGTGATAGACCCTTGCATAAGATAACGTTTGTAAGTATAAATCAAATACTATAATATAATGTAGTAAAAAGGTTAAAAGTACGAAATAATCTAATAATCTTCATCTTTGCTGTTGTTTTAAGNGTTTCGGTAAACTGTGTTCTGAATTTATATCCCGAGCCCCATAGCTCGTAACAAATTGGTGTCAGGGGTGCGATGTGAATCATTCCGGTTATGCCGAAAAAAAGACACTAAAGAGATTCGTACACGAAGTCAACAGCGACAACAGGCGATGGATCAGCGACATTTTAGTGAATCTTCTAATTAGACATTAGATGGTCAGCAAACAACTGACTCTGTTTTAACTGCCAGCACCACTGGCGCTACTTCAGCACCGGCTATGCTTAACTTATCTGTATTGTTGACAGCGTTGCAAGAGCAGACCAATCAGTTGAAAAATATACAAGAGCAGGCACGTCAAATGAAAGAACTCCAGTGAGGCCAAGAAGAGCAGGCACGTCAACTAAAGGAACTGCATGCAACGATTGGCAGCAATTTAAAGGTAATGAAGGAGCAGGTTGAGCACCATGAAGAGCAGGTACAATGGCATGAGAATCGAATATCCAAAGCTGAAGTGAAGATCACAGATGTTGAGAAAGCTTTGGTCAAGCTCATATCTGAGACTGGGAATGCCACTCTTGTTATAGCTACACCGGCAGTACATGGATTTAAAGTACCGCCTTTCGACGGGACATCTTCATGGTCGGCTTATAAAATTCAGTTTGAAGCCGTGGTGAGGATGAATGGATGGACTAAAGCACAGGCCATGACAGCACTCACGTTGGCCCTCCGCGATCAGGCCTTGACTATACTAGAGGCCCTCAGTAAGGATGTCACTTATGACCAACTGGTGGAGGCATTGAAGTCCAGATATGGAGATAAGCATCTTGAGCAGCTTAAGAACCGAGCGCAACGTAGTGCCGAGACTCTACAGTGCTGGGCACTGGAAGTTGAAAAGCTGGTCCAAAAAGCGTATCAGTCTTCACCTGCATTGGTTGAAAGACTACTCGTACAAGCGTTCATAGATGGAATACGCGATCTAGAAGTTCGAGCCGCTGTTAGATTGGGACATCATGAAACTCTGAAGGACTCTTTGGCCCATGCTTTGGAGGTGGAGGCAGTAAGACGTGATGATCGATCCCATCGTGTTACGGAAGTTGTAAGGACAGGTCATCAGTGTTACTTCTGTAAAGCAAGGGGCCACCTGCAGATAAATTGCCCAAAGCGAAGGCACCTTGGGAGAGACCAAAAGAAGGATGGAATCTCGATCTCCCAAGCCCACGATGGGAACAGCCTGATTATCCAAGGCGAAATTAACGGAACACCATGTAAGCTGACATTGGACACTGGAGCTTCTTGCACGGTCATCAGTTCTCGACTGGCAAATCAGTTTCTTGGGGATTACTTCAGTGGATATGATCGTATTCGTCTTATAACAGCGACTGGTCAGCACATATCTGTCCGAGGCGAGAAGGAGGTGGAATTGCTACTAGGCAACAAGATTTATCGGCATAAGGTTATCATTGCCGATATAAAGGACGATTGCATTCTGGGCTTAGATTTCATGACAGAACATCATTGTGAGATTGATGTCAAGCAGGGAGTTTTAAAATGTGATTTGGCAGAACTCTTTATGGAAGGTGCATCATCGGGTGAAGCACGCTGCTTGAATCAGATTGTTCTTCCCCCAAGGTCAGAAACTATCGTACCAGTTAGACTACCAGATAAGGCTGGTCAGAAGAATCGTTGTGTCCTCATAGAGGGTTTAGACAGTGGCCTACCATGGAAGATGGCGCGAACGTTGGTGAGGGCCACAAACATTTCGGCAGTATGTGTTCTAAATCCGAGTGATAGAGAACAGGTTGTTGGAAAAGGAACTTTAATGGGCACCTGTGAAGAAGTTGCTTGGATGCGTAAATGCCAAGAACAATCTACTATGACCAATATGAAACATACCGTGTTCAATGTGTCGACGCTTCTAGAGGAATGTCGTAAGGATCTGTTGGAAGAGAAACTAAACAAAGCTAAAAAGATGTTGCTTCGATATGCCGACATTTTCTCATCAAGCGACGCTGATATAGGGAAGACGGGATTGGTTCAACACAAATACAGGAAATGAGTTACCGATCTGTCAGCGACCGAGAAGGCTACCGATGGCACGTGAACAAGAGGTGGATGCCATGTTTCAGGGAATGGTAAGGAATAGCATTATAGAGCCCTCATCTAGTCCATGGTGTTCACCTGTGGTTCTGGTAAAGAAGAAGGATGGCAGCATGCGTTTCTGTGTGGACTATCGTCGACTGAACAACGTTACAAAGAAGGACAGCTATCCACTGCCAAGGATCGACGATACATTGGATACGCTGACAGGAATGAAGTGGTTCACTACCCTGGACCTAAAAAGTGGCTACTGGCAGGTGGAAGTAGACCCTAGAGACAGAGAGAAGACTGCATTTTCCACAGGAAAGGGTTTGTGGCAATTCAAGGTCATGCTCTTTGGGCTGTGCAATGTTCCAGCTACTTTCGAAAGACTTATGGAGCTAATACTCACTGGATTGAGTGGGGATGCCTGTCTTGTCTATTTGGATGATATAATTATCGTAGGCCGCTCATTTGAGGATCATCTTCAAAACCTGGAACGAGTGTTATTGAAAATACGAGGATCTAATCTCAAATGCAGCCCGAAAAAATGTGCCTTCTTTAGACGGCAAGTTAAATTCTTGGGACATGTTTTCTCGGAGAAGGGGGTGCAGACAGACCCGGATAAAATCGTCGCCGTAAAAGATTGGCCAGTTCCAAACGACAAAACAGGAGTTAGAGCTTTCTTGGGCTTATGCTCCTACTATCGTCAGTTTGTGAAGGATTTTGCTGATATTGCCAAACCACTGCATAAACTTACTGAAGAGAAGACACGATTCTGCTGGGACGAGGGTTGTGATATTGTATTCCAGGAATTAGAGGAGCGTCTGTGCAACACTCTAATTTTGGGCTACCCTGACACTGGAAATGACTTTGTAGTTGACACAGATGCGAGTAACATGGGGATTGGCGGAGTTTTGTCTCAACAAAAAGGAGATCAAGAATTGGTTATAGCCTACTTCAGCAAAGTCTTATCATAACCGGAAAGGAATTACTGCGTGACGAGAAGGGAATTACTTGCCGTAGTTAAAACCTTGCAACATTTTAGCAACTACTTGCTTGGACGAAATTCCGCTTGCATGACAGACCATGCTGCGTTAAAGTGGCTTTTGCATTTCAAGAATCCAGAAGGACAAGTAGCAAGGTGGATAGAGCTGCTACAGGAGTATGACTTCGTGATTGAACATCGTAAAGGGAAAATGCATGGTAATGCTGACGCCCTGTCGAGAAGGCCTTGTGTGGATAACTGTATGCACTGTGTCAGACAAGAGGCTGAAGAAATTGTTCCTGTGCAAATGCTGAAAATGGAGATCAGTAACAAGTGGAAGGAAACTTTACAACAGGCTCAGGAAAAGGACGCACACATTAAGCCGATCCTCGAGTGGTTGAAGGCTGATGCTCCTAGGCCCAACTGGAGCGATGTTGCAGCTATGAGTCCAGTTACAAAGAGCTACTGGGCACAATGGGACAGCTTGACCATACAGGACAGGATATTGTGCTGTAAGTGAAAAAATACCCGAGGGGACAGCTACCATCTGCAAATGGTTGTTCCCAAAGGAAAAGTTTCAGAAATCCTAAAACTGTACCACGACGGCTGCTCCGGAGGCCATATGGGGGTGAAGAGAACCTTACTTAAGATCCGCGAGAGATTTTATTGGATCCACTGTCGTGATGATGTGGAAGAATGGTTTCGCAGATGTACCAGTTGCGCGGCCGTGAAGGGACTTCAAATTCGCAGTAGAGGTGCGTTAAGGGTGTACAATGTTGGAGCCCCATGGGAGCGAATAGCGTTAGATGTTGCGGGACCGTTTCCTGAAAGTGAAGATAGAAACCGGTACTTCATGGTGGTCATGGACTACTTTACTAAATGGCCAGAGGTCTTCGCCATTCCTAACCAAGAAGCGGTAACTGTGGCCGATAAATTAGTCCACGAAGTATTCTGTCAATTAGGAGTATCCTTAGAGATTCACAGTGATCAAGGCAGGGATTTCGAGTCCCAAATATTTCGGGAGACATGCCGGGTGATGGGTACACACAAAACCAGAACCACCTCGTATCATCCACAATCTGACGGGATGGTGGAACGATTTAACCAGACGTTGGAAAGGTACCTGGCAAAAGTCATAGAGACTCAGCAAAGAGACTGGGACAAACACATTCAACCATTTTTGTTGGCATACCAAAGCGCGGTACATGAAAGTACGTTTGTGACCCCAACCTTCGCAAACTTTGGAAGAGAACTACAATTGCCCGCAGATTTAATCACCGGTACCCCACCTGATTGTCCACGTAGCATGACCGACTATGCGGACTATTTACGTCATAAGATGAATGACGTATATGACCACATCCGACAGTCAGGTCAACAAATGATGAAGACCCGATATGACCGGAAGGCGAACAATCAAGGCTTCGAAGAGGGTTCCCTAGTGTGGTTACATAACCCTGCGCGCAGCAAGGGGAAGTCCCCTAAATTACAGCCGAAGTAGGACGGGCCATATCGTGTCGTGACTAGAATTAATGATGTCATCTACCGAATACAGAAGAGGTCGAGAACTGCACCTAAGATTGTTCATGTGGATCGTTTGGCGCGGTACTATGGATCTAACGATGTTCAGGACGAGCATGCCTTAAGAGGAAGGCAGTGTCGCGCAGGCTCTAAAAAAAGACTAGCACCATGATGCGGAGAGTGGCGAAACAAAAAAGAATGATTATAAAAAAGAGAGAAAAAGAACGTATTCGAAAAATTAGGACGTTCGAGAAGATTTGTGTTTTTCTTTTGACGAGTTATATAACGTTTTTGTAAAAGTGTCGGTTTCGGTAAACTGTGTTCTGAATTTATATCCCGAGCCCCATAGCTCGTAACACTATGTATATTTTATCTGGAAATTTTACATATTTATTTTGCTCTCCTTTAATAACTGCTCCTAGTTAAGGATTCCTTCTTCAATGGCTGAATAATTGCTTCATCCACTTCACTTGGTCTGAAAATTAATTATATCATTATTAATTCGGATAAATTTGAAATAGAATTCTCAGAGAACTTCGACGTCTATAAAGAATTTTACTCTCAATTTAAATATAAAAGAAGAAATATTTAACAATTTTAGAAATGTTTTCTTACTCGATGAATTTCTTATGTAAATATAATATTGAAAATTAAATACGAATATTGATAACTTAACCGTAGTGATTTTATATCTGTTATGCAGGACGGAGAATGTGAATGATGGTGACTTGAAAACTTTGCTCTTGAAAAAAAAATAACCTGTTAATGTTATTACATATAAAAAGCATTTTAAAATTAACAGTGTGTTATTTTTCAGATATTACACACACACCGGAAATTTTGTTCCTTAAATTGCGGTTTTGCTGTATAAAATTGAACATTCTTATCTAATTTGATTATAAATTTAAATTATTATGAAAACAATAGTTCAACAATAAAATCAATAATTAGAAATCCGGAAAAGTAATGCCATTAAGTGATCCTCATCGCCATTCCATTTCCATTTCCAGTGCTACTGGATTTCTAAATAAAAACGGATATAGATTGGGCAGCATCATTGGCGAAGGATCATATTGTAAAGTAAGGTAAGAAAATACAGTATTATTTTCTACGTTTTTGAAACTTTCGACTGCCTAAAATATTAATATAATTAATATATAATTCATAAAATTAGAATAAGATAATTATAAAAGTCCTTATCTCAGAGATTCACAGAGTAGATAAAGCTTGTGGTTTTGTTCAAGGAGTCGTGGATTCGGGCTTCATCAATGGGCTAGCTACGTTGTACTTATTTGGGTGTTCTTCACGTTTCAAACATCTAAATAGAGACAGAAAGTCCTCCCGGGAGGCATACTCCTTTAGCAGTATCGTATTTTTTTTATTCCATCAATCCAGTCGAAATTATACACAGCATACAAATAGAATATCTTTATAAAACTGTATTGAACCTTGAATAAAATCTTGTAATGACAGCATTTGATTTATGCCCGTAGGAAAACTGAAATTATTTTTCTTCTAACTATATATAATATGAAATTTATACATATCTCCAGCGTATAATTTTCTCCTCATCTCCATTATCATTATAGTTCATATTATTCGTACAATTAATTCGGTACAGATTAAATCCGATATTTTTAAATGATTGAAAGGAATTTCAGCGCTATAAACCAAGGGATAAAGTGCAAAATATTTTGTTTGAACGAAAAAATCAACGCATTTTATAGTGTAAGATAAAAATCATTAAAGTAAAAATAAAGTTTGAACTGAAAATAAATAAATATATGTGCTGTATCTGAGATAATAACAAAAGATATCAAGAATACGTAAATAATAATAATTATATATTGGTGTTAAATAATGATAAAATCGTTGAATTTTAGGGAAGCAGAATATAATGGGGAAAAACTAGCGATTAAAATTATCTCTAGGATCAAAAATTCAAATGAATATATAAAGAAGTTCTTACCTAGAGAATTAAAAATTTTATGCAAAATCAATCATCCGAATATCATTGAAATTAAGCGTATCATTGACTTCGGTACGTATGTCTATATCTGTATGGAAATTGCAGAAAAAGGAGATTTATTCGATTGTATAAAGGTAATTTCTTCGTTATTTCCTCTCATTTTACATTACCCTTCAGTAATTATTTATTAATTCATGTAGAAACACAATTTCCTCTCCGAAAATCGAGCCAGAAAATACTTTTATCACTTAGTACAGGCCGTCAATTATTTACATAAAAACCATATCAGTCATCGAGACTTAAAATGCGAAAATGTGCTCATCACCAGTAACGACATAGTTAAATTAACCGATTTTAGCTTTTCTCGAGTGTGCAGTATGCTAATTCTTTGGTTTTTTGAATTAAACAAATTAATATTAAGTCTAATTTTAAGAATTTATTTTTTCGCAGTTAATGAAAATACAGGTAGAAAAATCCTCAGTGAGACATACTATGGTAGTACAGCGTACACAGCACCAGAAGTATTACTGGGTATTCCTTACGATCCAATGATGATCGATGCATGGAGTATGGGGTGCATATTATTCATCATGATAACTGGAATGATGCCGTACAATGATTCAAATCCACGAAAAATGATTCAATATCAGCTAGAACGGCGATATCCTATTCCTTCTTCATTGAATAAACAAATAAGCTCACAATGCAATAAGCTGATCTTCCAACTCTTGGAACCTGACGTTATGAAGAGAACGACAGTAGAAAACGTGCTAAGAAGTTCTTGGTTTCAACAATAAAAATGAAAATTGAAATCTCCTCTCCAGCAATGATGATTCAATTGCGACTAAATGAGAATAAGGCCTATTTTTACAACACATATTTTTCTAATATTGTCGAAATAATTTTCTTGGTACATTTTCATAATAAATATTAAATTTCTTATTAATGTTGAGGAATGGATTGAAGAGACAATGTTGTGTTTTGCAATTTTTTCTAATAGAAACATTCCCAACTTAATTTTTTCTTGCGGCATTTCTACTACTACTTTATCAATGTAGAATTAGCTATTGCGCTTTTAGTATTTTTAGTAAATACACCTAAAATGTATTGTAATGCTACTCAGCACCATATTTTTCGGCACAAGAGCCCACCAATGGATAAACTACCAGTGTTCGACCGTGACAAACTACCAGTGTTCGACTGGTAGTTTGTCACGGGTTTGCTTCCGGTCAATGGGCTTGCCACGTGTTTGTTAGGTTTTCTTTACGTGTTTACGTGTTTAGGTGTTAAACACACACCTAAACAGGAACCAGTTTTTCATAGAAAGTTTTCCAGGAAGACATTTCTTTTTGGCAGATTGAAATCTTCTTGGCCAAGTGTTGCTCCCTCAATCCAATGCGCGGCACTCTTAAAGTGCCATTGTGGCACCGTAGCGTGCTTGCAGCATCCGGTTGAAAACAACTGGGTAAGGTAACACAATACATGAAGCAATCTGCCAAGGAGGGAATGCCTCTCGGAGGAGTTCTTACGAAAATCTGACCCCTATTTATATATTACGTACCCGAAAAAATCCAGAAAACTCTGTAGCCCGCTGGCGAGGCGCAAATCCACAACCAACTATTAGTTTAATATGTTATCCACTCGGCCACCGGTAAGCATTAATGTTGAGCTATACTTAGTGACCATACCTCACATTTTGTCCGGGACAGTCTCGGATTTTTCGTTTTTAACCCTCAAAAATGGAATAAAATTTTAAGCAGAACCATTTTATAGATCGTCTAACGCAATATGATTTATTAGCCAATGTATCTCTTATAAGCACTTTCGAATCTTTACCAGCAAATATTATTGTTTAATCTGATGTTGAAGTAGTAGCCAACTTCGGTCTACAATATAAAGATCAGTTTTAAGAATTTAGTACAATTTATTTATTTTGGAACGCTTATGGATGTTAAGTTTAATATATTATTATAAATTTAGAAAATTTTGTTTTAAACTTTTAATAATCAATTCCATGAAACTTTTTATGATTATGAATCGAAATAGTCTTCAAATATTTGATGCAAGTCTCTGATTCTGTTATCCATTATTTGTTTGGGATGCGCAGCAGCGAAGAAACATCCAGGAAAAATTCGTTCGTAAATTTTTGTATCTTTTGAAATTTCACGATTACATTCTCCAAAATATTGATGAAAGTGAGGGCAAGTAAAACTATATTCAGAAGATACAGGCGCTTCACCCGGATCTATTAATGTATTAATCTCCACAACGGTTTTCTTTGCGTTTTTTGGCAAATTAATCTCTCTCGTTTTTTCTTCCGGTTGAATTTTGATAGATTCCATTGATACCTTCTTTTTCTTTGATTTCTTTTTCTTAGACGATTTCCTTTTCTTGGATCCTCTCGATTTCTTTTTCCTCGATTTTTTTGATTTCTTAGACTTTTTTCTCTTCTTTGATTTTTCTAATTCTTCCCCGGGAATCTTTGTTTTGATAATAAGTTTATTTTCTTTTTCCGGTTTTTTCAAATAAATTATTTGAGGGTAGATAACAGGTGGAGGTAGAGGAGGTTCTGGTCTTACATTTACTGATAATTGTTCGGCATTAATCATAGCAGCTTCTCTATATCCATTTTCCAATCTCTTCAATCTTTCCAACTCTCTCCTCCTCCTCCTTCTCCTTCTTCGCCTTCTCCTTCTCCTCCTCTGCCTCCTGCGTCTTAATCTTTCCAATCCTTGTCCAACTTCTAAATTAGGATCCATATTTATTCCTGATTGAAATAAGTGAGTTTGCATCCCTGCTTCTAATTTCTGGCTTTCATCTAATGATTCTGATCCAGAACTTTGATCCGAAGTAGACGTCTCTTCAAAAGATGAAAATTCAGAAGCACTCGTTGAAGTAGATGATGTTTCATCATTTGAATCTATAAACTTATTATCATTTTCTAGTAATTCCGTTTTATTATAATAAGGCACGATTCGATTTTCAATAACTTCTACTGATGGTAAAGTATTATCTGATGATTCTTTATCAAAAAATCCTTTGATTATTTGACGGGAAGACCCCTGTCCATTTTTTGACTGTAATGTTAGTGCATTTGTCGAGGAAGTCGTCAAATCAACATCTTGTTTTAGTAATTCTTCCTTCAGTACTTCTTTTATTACTTCATCATGTTCTGGATGAACAAAATCGAATTTCTGACTTTTTATTACGTGATCGATTATATAGCTTTTAATACATTTTAATATTTCTTCTGATTGCTTCGACATGATGACAAGAAAATGTCAGTAAATTTTGCTGTAGAAATAATTAAAAATTAGATAAGGAAAATGAGGACACGAAGTTTCTTTCTTACTTCAGTAATTTTATCTTTCTATTCATTTATTTGATAAACAAAAATGTATTGAAATCTTCTCACCGGCAAAACATTCTCTATTAAGTAGAGCTCATTGTTTGCATTATTTCTAGAATCATACAATTGTTCATGTAAAATAACAATTGTAAAAATGATTTTTACAATTGATTTTTACAAATGCTAACAATGATTTTTATAGAATTATTTGATGCAATTATGGAGAACGTTTATAAATTCTTGTTGATAAAAGTTAAAATATAGTTATAGAAAGTGATGTTCAAAGATATCTTACGGCAAAAACACTTATTAGTAATATTTAAAACTTACTAAAAGGATTGACTCTTTCGGGACTGTAAATTTTCGGGATTTTTTGTATCGGGATAACATAACAGCTTCAAGAAGAGCAAGTGTAGTGTAGCAAGTAGCAAGTTTTCCTCAATTAAATAGTCGAATAAGATCTGTGACCTGCTTCATTACTATCAGTTATCGAGAGATGCTGATCAGTGTGATATTCTACGACTACAGCAACAAATTATGTTGACTTAGTTACGTTTTTCAAGATGAATATACTCTACATATCAGTCTAACCACATAAAATAATTATAGTATTGCTATGACCTTTCCCAGTTGTTATATATAGCAGAGGAAAAGCATGGGAAAAACTATCAACAACTGGCCCCCAAATTTTTACATCCTTGGACTCGGGAGAACTGAATGCGAAAAAAGTTCGGCGGTTTTTTCTGTATGTATGTTAGGATGGATAATAAAATGGAAAATCAATTTAAATATTTTGTAGCATGAAATTTCTAAATTCTGTTTTGCTTAGAACAGCTGGATTTTTAAATCCGTCATAGCTCCTTGTTAAATGATTTTTAGCTTGATGAGCTGAGCAATCTTTATTTCTAAAATACAAGTAAAATGATAAATACCTTTTAGTTCTTGAATTACTATTATTATTATGTATCTATCATGTTATTTTAATAGAATTTAACTTATCAGCTTCATTTATATTGCTTATCTTCTCGTTTAAGCTTATTTGTTTTAAAAAATAAAAAAACAATAACCTTAACTATTTGCAAATTCACTTTTGAATTATAAGTGTTTTATGTAAAAACTTACCCTGATTTCTAATCTTTTTTCATAACATAAAATTATATTGCTTAACAAATGATAAAAATACACGTAAAATTTTGCAACTAATGATGAAATAATTTATTTTCAATATTTTTAAACT
>NW_019392615.1:0-729 GCF_000671375.1 Centruroides sculpturatus
ACTAACATTTTACCAGTCTTCTATAAACCTATAATAAGCAATATTTTTGTATGTTTAATCTTGTAAATCTCATTATATATAAGTAACTAATATATAGGGAAACAAAAACTTTTTTAAAGACTTATTTATTCCTGAACTTAGAATTTGGTACAAAGTTGATTGCTCTGTTTTGCTTTTTAACAGAATATGTACTCATTATATGTTAACTGAGACATGAGACACTCATAAATTTCAGGAATAAAAATTAAAGTTACACTAAATACAGTCTGATAAAACGTTTCTCAAAATTCAGGAACGTAAAAGATGAAATTCTAAAAAACACTCAAAATATTGCTTAAAAACAATTCATGCACACTTTATATTTACAAACTGTGTCCAAATTGATTTCAATATTTTGGTAATTAATGCAATTAATATAATTTTTTTAAAAACTGACTTTCTAATTAGCTAAACCAAAATCATATTTTAGAATATTTAATGGAAATTTTTGTATTCAATCTAAAATTGATTTGGTATGCACCATTTTTCAATTAGGAATAATTAAAACAGAATTTTTTAAAATTCATTACACACAAAATATCACAGTATACTCTTTTAATTAAAAATATTTTTATAATTATTTTAAACATAATATCAGAGAAAGAAATAATGCAAGTGTAAAAATTTTTTATACTCTAAAATGAAACATTCTCAATGGAGATGTATGGCAATATATATATATATATATAT
>NW_019392615.1:2060-3040 GCF_000671375.1 Centruroides sculpturatus
ATGGCTACTGCAATGCCCTCAACAGATGTGAGGAATCAACCTAGCCTTGGTGTTTCTGTGGCAATGCATCCACAGACCACAAAGGCTGGAAAACCACGCCAACGGATGAAATGGACAATAGAAATGAATGAGTTTATCATTCGTACTTACTACGCAATCACAACACTCGAAACAAACATGACAGCATACAGACAACAACTACACCATAGATTCACACAACAATATCCTCACCTCACTGTCACCGAACAAAGGGTTGTTGATCAAAAAAGAACAATTATACACAACAACCTTATCCCACAACCAACACTTGGAACTTATCAAACAACAGGTTGCTGATCAAATACATCAACAAATAGAAACATTTAACATTATTAATGAAGATCACGTAACCTGTCAGAATAATCCAGCAACAAGCATTGATACATAATAGCACACATACAACTACAACAACTAATCATACTACAGACACTTCCTCATCCATCACTGATAATGTAGACATAGAATTAGTTAATACACTCTCACTTATATTTCAGGAAACACTCACTAAATATACAGATCCCACACAAAGACCACGAATACCAAAAATCAACACGTCAAAGGAAGTAGGAAAAACACTAAATTATGTAAACACTCACTTACTACCAAACTACATTCATTCAATTTCTACACGCTCAGACATTCATACATTAGTTTATGCTGGGGCATTCACAGTAGTGACACACCATGGACTGAAAATACAATCACAGACAGACAGACACACACAAAACACAATTCTATCACAAGCCTGCCTGGCAGAGAAGAATAGAAACACAAATAAATGACATTAGACACCAATTAGGCAGGCTGACACAATACACTAAAAACAACATGAAACTCAAAAACATTTTCAAGAAAATCAAAACACACAAGAAAATTAAAACACACACAAAACATGAACATCACAACACACACATTACAGAATACATCGATACACTAAAACA
>NW_019392615.1:5710-6761 GCF_000671375.1 Centruroides sculpturatus
AAGTTTTAAGTAACAATGGAAGTGTCAACAATGGAAATCTTACGTAACAATGGAATTGTTAAGAGAAAGCGACGTGCGATACGCAGATGCAGTTTTTTCGTTTTTGCAGGAAATCGAACATATTTTTAGACCCATCTAAAAATTCTCTAAGGAGACCCAATTCTTGCATTCTGTGAAAACGGGTAAGGTTGACTGTAACGTAATAATCTTTATCTTAGTTATCGTTACTTTTGCCCGAGCAACGCCGGGCCCACCTGCTAGTTAATAATAAAACGATTTTATTATTATGTTTCATTATACAATTTCATTACATTCCACGATTGTCATTGCGGAATTGAAAAAGGAAGGTTGCCTGTAAAACTGATTTTTGCATTAATGTGTTTATTTCCACGATATTTTTAGAAAAATAATATCCAAATAATTTTTGCATGCAAAGTATTCAAAAAACAATAATGTAGGTTGATACAGAAACTATTTATCGCACATGTACTGTTTATAAGCTTCAAAAAAAAAAATAAAATAAAATAATAATAATAATAATATAAATAAATAAATAAAATAAATTTTATCAAAAGATGAGATCAACTGATTAATTGTATCGTGTACAATATTTTATACCATTAAGGAAAATATTGTACACGATACAATTAATCGGTTGATCTCATCTTTTGATAAAATTTATTTTATTTATTATTACTATTATTATTATTATTATTATTTTTTGAAGTTTATAAACAGTACATGTGCGATAAATAGTTTCTGTATCAACCTACATTATTGTTTTTTGAATACTTTGCATGCAAAAATTATTTGGATATTATTTTTCTAAAAATATCGTGGAAATAAACACATTAATGCAAAAATCAGTTTTACAGGCAACCTTCCTTTTTCAATTCCGCAATGACAATCGTGGAATGTAATGAAATTGTATAATGAAACATAATAATAAAATCGTTTTATTATTAACTAGCAGGTGGGCCCGGCGTTGCTCGGGCAAAAGTAACGATAACTAAGATAAAGATTATTACGTTACAGTCAACCTTACCCGTTT
>NW_019392616.1:0-9396 GCF_000671375.1 Centruroides sculpturatus
TTTTCATCGATGACAGATCAATTTTATCCGAAAACTTGAAGTGTAAAATGGTTTTAAACAATTAATTGTAGACTAGATTGTGATTGTAAAGAGAAATTAATAAAATATGTACATATCTTCTGTGTTTTTATTTCAATGAAGTCATTTCTTTCATAACAGTATTTATCACTGGGGTGAAGCAAGATTGTTTTGCCTGGCTTATTTGTTTAATTTTTCGTGTCTACGCGAAAGCTTATAATTTTTACAGTAATTTTTGTCAAATTTTATTGCTTTATGTTAATATAGGATGATAATCTTTTTTTCACCTGTATGAGGCCTTGGATATCAACAATATGACTGTTTGAATCTATCCATACTCCATTAATTATCGTGGCTAGTACTAACCTACAGCATCTATCCCTATTTCTTAATCAAGCTGTGAAGCCTGCCTGTAATAAATAATACGGCTGGTACCTTGTACAGTATTGGCAAATCGATTTGATTCTTGAGTTTTTATCGGGATAATGAACACTGGATCAAAGTAATTCCTTCAATATTACTAAAAAAAAGGATGAGGACAAACAAAAGATATAATTCTTAGTGTATATATTCAGATGCGAGAACAGAATTCATCTTTTGTCAGTGGTAGATGCACCATAGCAGACTTCAGCCCTGGCCGGTGTCCGGTCGATGCTTTCATTGGATTGGATTAAATCAAATATATACGGCAATGAGTCACATTGGCGATCTGCCGAGGGGGGTTACCTCTCTGGAGGTATTCTATGGGAAAATGGCCTTAGTTAGATGTTAGAAAAGTAAAGAAAACACGAAAAATTTCAGGTGGTCAGCCCATTTGGCCAGGCGTGAACACACGACCAGAGTTCGGTGGTTTTATCCACTCGGCACTGTGAGCGAGCGTGTTTGCTATGAAAGAAAAGTGGCAAGGTACAGTAGCCGGGTAAAAGGGAACTTTTTACTAAAGAAAGGCAAATTTTATAGGAACAGGAGTAGAAGGATTTTGTAAAAATATCAGAAAAGCAATATTTTGAAGGAAAGCATTTAATTTATGCAAACACAAACTTATTGTAATAAGTTTTTCACTATATAATACAAAATTGGTTTTCTAATACTCTTTTTCAGTAAAACGAAATACAGGAATATCAGGTTCTTCTTCAGGAGGAACATCGTTTGTAATTGATGTTAATTTGTTGGGAATCTGGATGTTGTCGGAACGATCCAAATCTTCTTCAGGTTTAGCGACACAAATAATATTTGATCTTTGTTCAGGTGTAACAAGAACTTTCCGCATTTTAAGAATTGTATAATGATTGTAGACGCAAGTGAAAAAGTATATCTGAAAATAAGAAAATTCTTCTTAAATGTTTTGCGAATTAAGAAATGAAATACATCCGAGCTTCCATATGTCGCCACGATTTGCTTTTAAAATTGGCATTACATCGAGTGTTGAAAGAAACCGAAGTGCGTTATAAAAGAAGGACGTTATATCGAAGCTAGTGTATTCGTATTTTATCTATATTTAAATACTTACCCCTGTATAGCAGAATATGAAAGTTGACAGACTTAAAACCATTATAATCTGTAAAGTATTAATAAAAAAAATGTTTAAACGACTATTGTTAAAAGAAACAAAGATCTTAAATTTATCATTGAATTCTTCAAAGTTAAAAAGAAGTGCAGTTTAGTGTTTTAAAGATCAGGATAAGCATTTTATAGAAGTGCATTAATGCAGGAGTAGGTGCTCTTCGGGAAGACTTTTATTGTACATTGATCCATACATAGGTGTCAAACACGCGGAGTAAACCCGAAAAACTCCACGCGAATACACGACCAACTACCACTGTGTAGTAGTTTTATGCACTCGGCTACTGGTGGACTTATCAGGAGGTGTGAAGGTAATAAAATAAGAAAAGGGGTGCGATGTCCACGTTTTACCAGTTTAATAATAATGAAGAGCAAATCAGTTCATTTTTCCGTTTTCTTCATTACACAGTTTTAACTTATAAAATGCAGTAAACGTTAATTAAAAACAGTGCGAGAGAGATTGTATCATGGAATTTCATGAAGTGTCCAGGTTTTTAATTGCACATTTTTAATATCGTAACTATGAAAAAACACAAATCGGATCGATGAAAGTGTTATATAGAGGGAAGACAGATAGTCCATTATATATAACTTGATATTTAACATAAAACTACTTACAAAAACTGGTAATAAAGATGCGAGTGCCATTGCAATAGTTGTTGCAGCTGCAGTTTTAATCATTATAATCCAAATCCATATCATCCAAGGGATCATAAGTATGTGGTTGTCCTGAAAATATCTAAATTAAAGAATTAAACAACAACAACAACAAAAATTCTCTACCATCCATCAATTTTCTTTAAATTGCATGACATCTGAAAGATTCTGCAGCTCTGTTGTAATTTAAGCAAATCATTTGAACTAAATGTCAAGTACAAAAAATTTTTTGAATTTTGATAAATTCAAATTTTCATTAACTCATTTATATACATTAGAAAAGTCAACATATATACTAAAAAATCACATAATTATACATACAATTTCAAGTGCAACGTATAGCAGAATGCTGAACATTAACAATGCAGTCCATTCAGTAATGTTAATAATAAAATACCACGTGTAATCTGTAAATAAATGAATTAAATTTATTACTTTCTATTCTTTTCCACGGTTGCCACTAAATTTTGTGGTGGCTCTAGTGAAATGTAAACAATGTCTACTTATCGAGGATAACGCGTGTGAATATCTTTTAAACTTTACATTAAACAATTGTTCGATACTGCTCTTTGCTCTAGTATAAATATAAACAGAATTATTATTATAATGAATAGAAAATTCGCTACGCTTTTATTACATCTTATCATCAGATCAACCCTCAAGGTTATTGAAAACGTTTATTAACAATTACAATAGTTTACACAAGTTATTTATGCGATTATTTATTATATACGAGAATAATTGATAATCTGTAAACAAAAAATTAAAAAACTACATTAAAAAGTACTAACGTTTTTGGCCAAAATATATTTTCAGAACGGAAAGGTTATTATCCGTTGCCATATCCAAAATCATGGTAATGGACAGAAGCTGAAAATTGTTAAATTAAATGTAGAAAGTTATGCAAAGCGTCATAGAGTGGATTATTTAGAATTGTAAAATTACAAAAAAAGTCTTTAATGTTTACCCACTGCACTTATAAATGCCGAATAATACGAAGCTTCTTTATTAGCGCCAGTTTCTCTTTCCTATAAGCCTTCTTACTTCCGCCAAGCAACCGGCCTGCACAGTTGAAACACATTGTGTATTCGCTGGTTGACTGGCAGCACTATTTTTATCCAGGGGTGTGTTTCTCGCTACATCCCCCTTACTCTTCCCTCCCCCTACTCCCCCCCGCTTTCCTGAAGTATTTCTCCAGACTTTTCTTTTTCTCTGTATTTGATCTTAGCTGGTCGTCTGCAGCACGTCCTGCCGTATTCACGGCCAGTTTTTTGGTTTATTCCTTTTTTGGTTACAGTGCAGTGTGTTCCTCTTCGCTAGTGATTGTGTACCCCGTGGATTACCGTCGCTTCTAAGTGTGTGTGTGTGTGTGTGTGTGTGTGTGTGTGTGTGTGTGTGTGTGTATGTATGTATGCGGTGCATACCAAGTAAGTGTTATCCACGCCACCATTGTGTTTCGAACAACAAGTAGACAACGATGGATACACCCGGTTCATCTATGTCCTACGCGAATGCGACGTCGGCCCCCCTCGTGGTCCACCTATCGAACTGCCAAGAAGAGAACTTCACTGATGTGGATCATCCGTTGCCTTCTTGCTCCTCTCGCCCGTCTTCACCTCAAGTTGCATGTATAGACGATGGTATAGTGCAAATAGATGAAGACATCATGGGAAAAGAAACTGAACCAATGGATGATAAAATAAAACAATATACCACTAGTAGATCGATACGGCTCTCTACCACCGGTAAAGTCCAAGCGGAAGTAATCATCACGGAATGTGAAAAAATAATAGGACAATTAGGTGAAGTAGAACAGGTTTGTTTTAAACCGAACAATATCATAGAAATAGGACTAACAACTGTCGACACTAAAGAGAAGCTCATCGGGCACAGCGTAAAGGTAGGCAGTTCTTATGTTATTTGTGAGAGTCTAGATGAAGACCTCCTGATGGTCACAGTTAGGTACGTTCCTAACGAGGCCGATAAGGAGGTCGTCAAGGGGGTCCTCTCTGAGTTTGGGAAGGTCAGCAAGGTATTAGTTAACACTATTACAGTTAATAATAGAAAATTCAAAACTGGTACCTATAGAGTACTGATTAAAACCAGAAAACTACTCCCGAATTATGTTGAGATGCTGGGTAGCAAAGTAGAACTACACTATGTAGGTAAAAAGAAGCAGTGTTGGCGCTGCGAGAGCTTGACACATGAGATCAAAGAATGTAGCCAAAAACTATGTCATAGATGTAAAAGTCCTCACCACCTGGTGAGAGACTGTCCAAGCTGTTATAGCTGTCATAAAATACACGAAGTTGATGAAAAATGCCCTGAGCAAACCCTCAATGAAATATATAAAAAAGGAGGGAGGAACAAAAATAAAGAAAAAAAAAAGAGAAAAAAGTCTAGAAAGACTAACCAAACAGAAAGTAATAGAAAAAGAAAAAGAGAATACTATAGAGGATAAGGTAGAGCATAATAATCAAACCAATGAAAATAATGAAATTAATGAAAATAATAGCGAGAATAAGGGGCAAGCTGAAATATGTCAGGACACCAAAAAACAAGACGACGAAATAAACACAAATGCAAAGATAGACAAGAATGAAAGCGAAACCAAAGATAAGGAAAAAAGTATAGAAGAGAGAATAGAAGAACAAAAAAATGCTACAGCGGTTAGGGATAGAATATTGGCTATAAGTTTAGACGCAAGCCTTACTAAGGATCAGCTAATTGAGGAAGTGGAGAACGTAATAACGACAGCTGAAAAAAAGAAAGTAAGGAAAAGCAGAAGAAAAGTTGCACAAAATAATAATAACATTCAAGGCTAACACTATCAGTATAAAATCCCTAAACATATCAGGGATGAGAGAAGAAGCAAAGAAGATATACTTTTTAAATCTTACCATAAATGAAAACATAGATATCCTGCTATTGCAAGATACTAACCTTTACGACGTCTCTGACCTTAGAAAATTGCGTAAAATCTTCACACAGTTCAACATCTATGTATCCTTTGCTCCTAGAAGGGGTTCCGGCGTTGTTACTATGATCCGCAACTATATCAAAATCAATGATTTTAGGACGGATACGAATGGAAGGCTGGTAACCGTCGACATTGACCATGATAATAAGCTAATCAAAATAGTAAATATATACGCCCCCCCCACAGCTGGATGAACGTAAAACCCTGTTTAACAACTTACCGAACTATCTAATTGGCGGGAGGGATCTCATCATTGGTGGAGATTTTAACTGTATACTAAGCCAGAAGGACAAAAATACCAACATGTACCCTGACGGATCCCGCAGTATTCTCACTGATATTATAGAAAGCTATGAGTTAAAGGACGCTTTCCGCATTCTATACCCCCAGGCAGATGAATATACATGGGAAGGCAATGGCATAAAGGAACGGCTAGATAGATTCTATATCAATAAAAATATAGGAAAACTAATCAACTACAGCTCCAACTACTTAACAAATCATGGAAAAAAGATCTCAGATCATAAAATCATCAATATAACAATAAGTAAGAATAACTTCAAAAGAAGGGAAAACAAAATTAAAATCAACAATACCATCCTCTCTGACAAAACTTACCAGAAGGAAATTAAAAACATCCTTGATAATATGAAAACTGATGCTACTTGGGAAACCTGGAGAGCCACAAAAGAAAATATTAAAGAAATAACCAACCAAACATGGCTACGGATAAAAAAAACAACTTTAACAAAATGAAGCAATTACAGAGACAACTTAGCTACTACATAACAAATAATATGAATGAAAAAATAGATCAGACCAGTAATGAAATCAGCAAAGAAATTGAGAATAAAATAAGAGACACATATACAAGATATAAAATGAGCAAATTGGGGATAGAGAGGCACACAGAAAAGGTAATTTTTAAGAAAAAACCCATCACGAAAGACTCTGCAATAATAAATAACCTAATTATCAATGGAATACAAACAAACAATGAAGACAGTATCATCAAAGAATTTCAAAATTTCTACAAAAAGTTATATCAAAGAAAAAATACAAGATGGGATCAGTTAGGAGAAATCATAAAACCAATTAAACCTGTTAAAGACCATAAAGAAAATAAAATCAACGAAAAAATAACTAAAGAAAAAATAAATAAAGCTATAGATGAGCTCCACATAAGGAGTGCCCCTGGATTAGATGAAATACCTGCAGAGCTATATAACTTCTTTAAAGATGACATGTCTGATATTCTATATAAACTCTACAACGATAATACTGACAATAATGACTTCTGTAGTGGGAGGATGAAACTAATAAATAAAATAGGAAATAACATCGGACGTGCTACTGACTATAGACCAATCACACTACTTAATGTAGATTACAAAATTTACAGTTTAATCATAGCCACAAGACTAGAAAAACTACTCCACAACCATATTAGCCCTACACAAACTGCAGGTATCAAAGATAGAGCCATTCAAGACAATACTATGTTCTTAAATCTAATCCAGGAAACCTACAATAAAAGAAAATCCCCCCTCTCGATTCTCACTGTAGACGTCGAGAAGGCTTTCGACACCGTGAATCGAGAGGTACTGTGGAAAATACTTGAACACCTGGGATTTAATGAGGATGAAGTAAAGAAAATTAAATACATATACAACCAGCCTAAAACTAAGATCATAATTAACCAAAAGGAATCAGAATATATTGACTGCGAAGCTGGAGTAAGGCAAGGCTGTCCTTGCTCCATGATCCTTTTTATTATTTACATAGAAACCTTGTTAAACAGGGTAAATAAAGACAAATTAATCCCCCCCATCCACATCCCAAGAATGGAAAAGAAAATTAAATATGTAGCACATGCTGACGATGTGAACTTTTTCATAAATGACAATGTCTCCCTTCATAGAACAACAATGATAATTAACAACTTCTGTAACATCACTGGGATGAGAATAAATATAAACAAAAGCAACATCATCAAGATTTTTGGCCACAACAATCTAGAAAGCTCCACCTTCAGGACAGTTAGCAACAAAAAAATCCTTGGAATATGGTATGGCAAAAATAAAAACAACAAAAACATGGAAGCAATGCATAAAAAGATAAAAAATACTATAGACAAATGGGAAAGAATCTGGCTGTACCTGCCGGAAAGAACGATGGTTGCTAACAAAGTACTGATAGCTAAGATCATGTACATATTATACACCAATAACTTAAAAAAAAAGGATGCAAATAAAATAGAGAAACAAATATTTAAGTATATATGGCGAAAGAACTTTGAGCCACTAAAGAGGAACATAATGAAGAATGATAATGATCACGGAGGATGGAGAATCTGGGATGTGAGGCTACTAGAGAAGTCCCTACAGCTATCCAACATCATCAACGCCATCCTAAAAAAACAGCACCCCTTAGGGGATCTCGCTAACTACATCATTGGTCCGATAACGAAACGTTTTAACAAAGATCCATCTAATAGACCTTTCTTAATAGATAATAACATTACAGCAAGCAATTGGAGATACATGATTAAGGGCCTACTGGATGCCAAGATTAATCTAGAAGATATAAAACCTGGCACTATATACAGGAATAACTACATCAACGTCCCAAATCCAAATCTTAACACCACAGTTAACTGGAAGTAGTGCTGGAACAATGTGGGCAAGCTCCCAGCAGAGTGTAAGGAAACAACATGGAGGATAATAAATAATATAACCATGACTAAAGACTTCTTACATAGATACAATATGCTAAGGAACGCCAAATGTCCACGTTGTTCAAGGGATAAAACCACTTTCCATCTTTTCTACAAATGCTCAACACCAAATCAAATCTGGAGGTGGTTAAGGAAAATATTCAACATCGACATAGGCTGGCATCATGTACTATACCAAGCTGACTTCCCAAACACTACTTATAACAAATACTGCCTCAATTGGATGGTAGCCCTTGCAAAGAGGATAATATGGAAGGCAAGGTGCGCCCTCCACTTAGACAATAAGAAATGGAACGCTGAGGTCTGCATCAAAAAAATCAAAGATGAGGTTAATCTTAAACTCCAAATTGACAATGAACTATTAAGTAAAAAAGAATTTCTCATGCTATACTACGGCACTGAAGATGTGATATGGAAATATGTAAACAAAAATTACATCCTGATAGATATGTAAGCCAAACCGTGGCCCTCAATGTGTTAATCCACATGGACTACAGCTGACTCATCATGAAGAGACGCACCTACAACAATACTAGTAGGCATCTCCAACTGCTATCAAATATGCATGTCCAATTTCTAGTCATGTAGTATTGTCAAATGTAAATCTATGTACAACTGAAGAAAATATTTGTCGTGTGCTATATTATCCATTACTGTACTTGTATATAGAATTATTGCAGGGATATCATAGCAATGTTACCTGTGCACTGATTACTGTATATGACTACTAAACATCAGTTCACTGATGTTCTTTGTAAATGCTCTTAGTACTTAATAAACTTTAATTAAATCTTACTGAGCTTTCTGTTTGTCGAACAGTTTCCACACCCAGTTACGCAAGTAATTATTTCTTTTTCTGGTCTTACGTGTCTGTCAAAAAACACCACACAAGAAATGCAGGTGTACGCTTTGTAATTATTTTTTCTTGCAACGTTTCCACAAACTTGACATTGGTGTGTTGGAAGAGCTACAGAACCATCTGTAAAAAAAAATTACTTATTATCTCGTAAGCATGGGCCATTAGTTTCAGACATGTGACTTCAATTGATAAAGAAAACTACCGATATTAATCAATCCAGTCTGTTATATGGACGATCTGCAAAAAAGGCACTCCACATCGGCATATCGCCATACAAAGTCCACACAGTTGGACTTCTATGCAAAATTGCTCCTACTTACATGTTAAACGCACGAACACCGCGAGGACAAAGGAAGTTTTCTCCTCGTGTATGGTATTCAGCAGTTTCAACTAGTTAATGTTACATAACATCGATAACAATCGTTGGTAGCCATATACTAAATTTACTACAGTAATGAGACTATATTGAGCTACGCGTAGTCTATAATGAGAATCGAATAGCTGTATGGATAATTACTATTTATCCAAGTCTTATCTGCTATTTGTTATGAGAGAAGATTAAAGACCATCCAGCAAACTAAT
>NW_019392616.1:9958-29217 GCF_000671375.1 Centruroides sculpturatus
AGATTGAATCCTTTTAAAGTAATTCTTTCTCCAGGTTTCAGATGGGTTTCCTGGAGTGCCACGCAGAGAGATGAGGTAGATGATGTCAAGTGTTTAATGTCAGAGAAGTTGTTGCGAAAACCACGACAGTTCCATTGGATTATTTTATAACCCATTATGTGTTTGAGGCAGCATTCTTTGTGAAGGTATCCCTCTTTAGCTTTACGGCTGATTTGCCTTTTGGAGGTGAAGTTGGTGGTGTCACCTCCTTATTAGTCTCCTCGTCAGAGATGTCAGAAAACTCACTCATAGACTGAGCCTCTGATCTCTTAGACTTGGAGATGGCTGCTTTTAATTTTTGTTTATTGAGCGGGTTCTTAGCGGCCTTCTTCGAACCCACGTTCCTTGTTATTACCCCGTTTTAGGTAGGGGTGTTTTGGTTTTCTTGCTCTCCTTTTCTGCTGTTTGGTCAGATGGTATAAGCAAACATTTTTCGTGGCGAGTTAGAGATTCTTTTGGTGAAACAGAAATGTCTGTCTGAACTCCACATGTCTTTGTGGATTTCAGAACAGCAGCAAATGTCTTCTGTTTCACTGGTGCATTTAAAGTGACCATGCGTCGTGCCTCTGGGTAAGGTATATTATTCAACATCTTTACCCGCTGAATCTCTTTCTCTCTTTGCCACGTGGGGCATTTTCGGGAATAGGCAGGATGGGCCTCTTTGCAGTTGACGCAGCATGGAGTGGTTGTACACTCAGTACCTTGGTGGCCTTCAGCTCCACACTGTGCACATAAACTTTTGCCTCTACATGATGTTTGGGAATGTCCAAATCGCTGGCATTTAAAGCAACGCAGCGGATTTGGAATGTACGGACGAACCGAACAGCGCAGATATCCTGCAGTAACAAATGATGGTAATGTTGGCTTTCCGAAAGTAAGAATAAGATGTTTAGTTGGTATCAACTTGCCGTCTCGACGAATGGAGATGCGTCGGACAGCAGTGACACCTTGATCTGAAAGACNACTGTTTCCTATTATTATGTTGTGTATATAAAGCTACGTTTGCTTCACGTATTGAGTTATTGATATTCACTGAAATGAAATATTTAAACAGAAACAAATTTTTTATAGGAATATGAAATAGTACAGTTGACACTAACACTGAGTATGATACCAGAAAAATCTAAAATCTCAAAAAAGTAAAGTACAATGAACATACTTCAAATGTTTCTAAACTTCAAACACTTCAGAGTTCAAATGCTAAATTCAACAAAAATTTACCTTAGAGTTTGAATAATGCTTCAAAGTTTGAACTGTGCATGCAATGGGAAAATGCAGTCAAAGCATAAATGTAATCTGTTTTGCACCCAAGACATTTCTTGCCTTGGCTTTTTCAAAAAAATACCAAAAAAAAATTTGCAGATACTTTATAGTACTTGTAATAAGTTGCATTAAAAGTCTTCTCCATGATTTTTAATGCAGCTTACTACTATACTAAAGAATATCCAGATACACTACACCACAATAATCCTAAAAGACCAATACCATGATTTTACCAGCAGAGAGAAGGGTACAGAACTTGTAATGTAGGTCTTATGGAAAAATTGCACCATTCATATATACATGTATGCTACAGTACTGTTTTTGACCATTGTTAAAAGTGTATGAGGAATTTTCATGCTGATAGCATTTTATGAAAAATTTCATAACAAGTTGGTGTTCTTGGGCAGATATTAAACATTCTGACACAATATTCAATGACAAGATGGGAAAGAAAGCCAGGAAGTTTATATTTCATCCAATATGTGACAGTTATTTGAAGTATATGGAAAATGAGGTTTGATTGAACTACATTGTAGCATTTATTGAAAATAAAATTAGTTCACATATTTACTGGATAACTTACATATAATCCATTACAATTACTGCATATTAAGACTTATTACAAGCATAATTATTCTTTAAGTATTAAAATTTGGTTTTCAAATAACAATTGATATTATGTAGTTTTTTTATTAGTTTTGCATTTTCTAATNCCTCGATTAACCGAGAGTCCTAGTCGGCAAATTTTAAATGTCTGCTAGTGATGTGGCGCTACAATATTTGGCTATGTCTTGGCTACTTTAATATTATTTTTACGTGTTTTAGCTGGCAACACTGGATCGACTACGAAAGAGAGCCAGTATTTAAACGAAGCTTAATTTTCTAATTTTTAACGATACAATAGCAAGGATTATTATTTTAAAAAATTTCTGTTAGTCTTAACATCGATGAAAATTCAACGCGAAGTAGGTTAATAGTGATATACTAATATACTAATTACATGGGATATAATAATGTACAGTAGAGCCGAATCAATTGGGGACTGGGGTGGTTCGAATAACTGATATTTCGGATAACAAATCATGTACGAAAAAATATATTAATTTATCCCATGTTCAAATTTTTCTTTGTTGCGTGTCGCTTCACGTTGAATTTTCGTCTATGTTAAGCCTAACGAAGGCTATTGTATCGTTAAAAATTATATTTTTATTTTGTACAAACAAAANAAGCAACGCAGCGGATTTGGAATGTACGGACGAACCGAACAGCGCAGATATCCTGCAGTAACAAATGATGGTAATGTTGGCTTTCCGAAAGTAAGAATAAGATGTTTAGTTGGTATCAACTTGCCGTCTCGACGAATGGAGATGCGTCGGACAGCAGTGACACCTTGATTTGAAAGACCGATCTGAATATCTGATTCATCTTCAGACATCAGATCGATCTCGGATATCACCCCACGTGATGAGTATAGACTTCCGTGTGGGGTGACAGTGACTTCCATGTCTCCCAGTGTTTTTGTTGCTAATAGATTTACTGTTTGTTGAGGTGAGGCTGTTTCTACCAGCAGGTCCCCTGACCTCAATTTTTGTATCTTTTTCAAGTGTCCAATCGTTGATTCAAATATTTTTTGAATAAGAAATGGAGAGCATTTTGACAGTGGTTTATCACCAATTGCATGAACTATCAAGTAGGTTGCAGTGCTGGAAATGTTGGTTGTTACTAAAGGTAACTTATCCCTGTTTGGTTGTTTTAAATTTTTGGAATCCATATTTAGACAAAGCAATTCAGCTCCTAGTGACCCCACCCACCATGGGGCCCAACAAGGGGATGCCGTCACATGGGAGACTCCCATAGACTGTCACACCAGGGTTTCCCAGGAGCTATACCATCACAATGCAGTCAAGAAGAGCACATCTTGTCTGACATGTCCACCCGGTCTGCATCGATCGGTTGACTCCAAGCCGAGGTCAAGAATGACTCAACGACCAGCCAATTGACTCAAACGGAGCCTGATTTGAGCCTCCCGTTTATCCGAAGCAGGGGCCAAAGCAGTGTGTTGGGGACGTTATGTTGCCCCTCAACTACCAGGATCCCCCCTTTCCGGCATACGGGACACCACGCACGGCAAACACGTGGGTGGGCGTTCAGATCCCATGGATGGTAAAGAAGAGTTACTAAACCATCTCTGGGAGGTCCCCTCACCACGAACAGGAACCCACATCGAGGGGCAGATAGATAACGTAGATAATGTTAAGTGTTTAATGTCAGAGAAGTTGTTGCGGAAACCACGACAGTTCCATTGAATTATTTTATAATCCATTATGTGTTTGAGGCAGCATTCTTTGCAAGGGTATCCCTCTTTAATTTAATAGGGGGTTTCTCTTTTGGAGGTGACATTAATTTTGTAACCTCCTTGTGAGTCTCGTCTTCAGAGAAGTCAGAGAACTCGCTCATAGATTAAGCCTCTGACTTTTTTGATTTAGAGAGAGCAGCTTTCACTCTCTGTTTGTTTAACGGGTTCTTACTTGCCTTTTTGGAACTCACATTTCTGGTTGTTACCCCTGTTTTAGTTACAGGGGTTTTGGTCTTTGTGTTTGCCGTTTCTTCTGCTTGTGTAGGTGGGTTAGTAAACATTTTGTATGGCGAGTAAGAGATTCACTTGGTGATACAGAAATATCTGTTTGAACTCCACATGTTTTTGTGGATTTCAAAACAGAAGCAAAAGTTTTTTGTTTTAATGTTGTAGTTTGAGTGACCAAGCGACGGGCCTCTGGGTATGGTATGTTATTTGTGGTTTTTACCCGTTGAATCTCCTTTTCTCTCTGCCATGCAGGACATTTCCTTGAGTACGCAGGATGGGCATCTTTACAATTCACACAGCATGGAGAATTGGTGCACTCGGTACTCTCGTGACCTTCAGTCTGACACTGTGTGCATGTGCTTTTCCCACGGCAGGATGTTTGTGAATGTCCAAATCGCTGGCATTTGAAGCAACGCAGCGGATTTAAAACATACGGACGAAGTGGGCAGCGCAGATAACCTGCTGTGCTAGCAGATGGCAAAGTTAGTTTGTTAAAAGTTAAAATTAAGTGTTTAGTAGGAATTAACTTGCCGTCTCGACGAATGGAGATGCGTCGAACAGCAGTAACTTCTTGATCTGAAAGACCAATCTGGATATCTGATTCATCCTCAGACATCAGATCAATTTCAGATATCACACCACGTGAAGAGTTCAGACTTGTGTGTGGTGTGATAGTGACTTGTATGTCTCCTAGAGACTTCATTTTCAATAGTTTTTCTGACTGTTGAGGGGAGGCTGCTTCCACAAGTAGATCTCCTGACCTCAATTTTTGGATTTTTTTAAGGTGCCCAATGGTCGACTCAAAAAGTTTCTGGATTAAAAAAGGAGAGCGTTTAGACAAAGGTGTTTCTCCTGTAGCGTGAACAATAAGGTAAGTTGGTTGATTGGAGGAATTAACCTCCTTTGGTGGCAGTGCATTGGTAGATGTTTTAGATTTTAGAGAATCCATATTTAGAGATAATAATTCAGCTCCTAGTGACCCCACCCACCACGGGGCCCAACAAGGGGATGCCGTCACATGGAAGACTCCCATAGACCGTGACACCAGGGTTTCCCAGGAGCTATACCCTCACAATGCAGTCAAGAAGAGCACATCTTGGCTGACGTGTCCGCCCGGTCTGCATCGATCAGTTGACTCCAGGCCGAGGTCAAGAATGACTCAACGACCAGCCGATTGACTCAAACGGAGCCTGATTTGAGCCTCCCGTTTATCCGAAGCAAGGGCCAAAGCAGTGTGTTGGGGACTTTATGTTGCCCCTCAACTACCAGGATCCCCCTTTCCGGCATACGGGACACCACGCACGGCAAACAGGTGGGTGGGCGTTCAGATCCCAGAGATGGTAAAGAGGAGTTTCTAAACCATCTCTGGAAGGTCCCCTCACCACGGACAGGAACCCACATCGAGGGGTTAAAGTCTTTCCCATTGTTTTCTCAGCTGCCTGAATAATACTAGTAGTGACTACTTCAACTGCATCATTGATATCAGCAGTATTGACCATTTCCTCAGTGATGTCAGCCAAAGAGGAGAATGCAGGCCAATCTGCCATTTCAAGTTTCCAGCGTGGTGGACGAGCTGTTTCACAGCTTTCTCTGCCTCGGTATTTTAGAAATATTGGGAAGTGGTCACTAGAGAGTGGATTACATCCAACCTCCCATGTAAATGCTAAAAACAGGTTTGGGCTTGCTAAGGATAGATCAATGGCAGTGAACGTTCTTGTTGGGGCATGAAAGTATGTCACTTCTCCCGTATTAAATAAATATAGTTGCTGATTGCTNAACGGCGATTAAAATTATTTATATTAATGATGTCTCCAAACTTCAACGAAGTTATCGCAGAAAAAAAAGTTATTGGAAATCGGACGTAATATGCTGAGCTGTTCCGCGACGAAAACAAGCTTTAGCAATATCGATGTCGAATGGTGCACACTCGGTTAGTAATCCTACAATTTTTTGTTTATAGCGTAGTTTTTACGGATTATTCCCAAAAAAAAGTATACGTATTTTGGAAATGTTGAGTCGGTTAGTCTAGAATCGATTAATTTTATGGAAGAAAACCTTTCAATCAGCAGTAGTCCGTAAACTTTACACGTGTCAAGCTGTGATTGGAACGACTCGTAAGAAATCGGATTCCTAAAAAATGGAACGTATCTATGACCTTATAGGGAGGGTCGACTTTTGTATATGTTTTCAGATTGTCCATTTTCTTGATAGTGTTTCTCCCTTTCCTGAAGCCGTACTGCCGGTTACACATGATACCATTACTCTCATAGTGATAGACAATACGATTGACAAGGAGAGCATCCAGCACTTTCCCGATAAATGACAGAAGTGATATTGGTCTGAAGTCTGAGGCAGAAGATGGCGGTGAGTTTCTGTTCTTTGNATGCTGAGAAGGACTTGCTGACTTAGCAGCTGCATCAGCTTCTTCATTTCCTCTTATTCCTACGTGGCCTGGGACCCGACAAAATTTTATAGAGACATTCCTTGCAAAAAGATGACAAATTAGTTTCTGAATTTTAATAACTATGGAGTAAGAACTAGGTTCATACGAGATCAAAGCCTGAAGTGCACTAACTGAGTCAGTGTAAATCACGCAGCCACGATGACCTTTTCTATTTATGTATTTCAGGGCTAAATAAATAGCCTGCGACTCCGCAGAAAAGATGGAAGAGTTCGATGCTATTTGTTCTGCCACAATTTCATCCTGGCAGACGAAGGCTGAGCCAACGTAGTTATCCGATTTCGATCCATCAGTGTATATAGGAATTAAATTCCTGTCACGAAGTTGAATTTCTGCGAAGTACTGTTTATAGACATAGTCTGGTGTGGTTTCTTTTGAAAACTGCTTTAAGCTTAAATCAACATCTATCGCTGGTGTTGACCAAGGTAGAATACTATTAAACTCAACATGCGAGATGTTGCTTCTGTTAATGTCCATCATGCTGCTCACATTCTCCATTCTTATGGCGAATGCAGGGACACAACTTGGGCGTGCTTCATATAACCTTTTCAGCTGAGTATCTAATACTGTACAATCAACTGAAGGTTTAGTAACAGAATTTTGTTTCATATAATAAAAAAAGAGACAACTGTTCTCTCCTAACAGATAGTGGAGGCTCATAAGCATCCACATACAGACTTTGGACTGGAGAGGTGCGGAAGGCACCAGTGCACAAACGTAATGCTTGATGGTGGATTGGATCCAGCAACCGAAGAGTAGATTTCCTTGCAGAGCCATATACAACACATCCGTAGTCCAGCTTAGAGCGAACAAGGGCCCTATAGATCTTGAGCATAGAACATTTGTCTGCTCCCCAGGATGAGCAGCACAGTACCTTTAAAAGGTTTAGAGATTTAAACATCTACTCTTCAAATTGCGCAAGTGCGGCAAAAATGTCAGTTTATGGTCAAACAACACGCCCAAAAATTTTGCCTCGTTCACCATTGGAATTTTTACCCCATTTAAGTAAATTTCTGGATCCAGGTGCAAACCACGCCTTCGGCAAAAGTGCATGCACGAGGTCTTCTCCGTGTTAAAACTAAAACCATTGGTCTTGGACCAATGGTCTATACGATTTAGGGAGGTTTTCAGTTGTCTCTCGATGAAGCTCATGTTGCTAGACTGACAGGAGATCTGAAAGTCATCCACATACAAAGAGTGTTTCACACTAGGAGGAAGACAGTTAGCTATGCTATTAATTTTAATTAGGAACAGAGTCACATTCAGAATAGAGCCTTGAGGAACACCTTCTTGTTGCGTGAAAGGCCTAGATAATGTGTTGCCCATCCTGACTTGGAATCTTCGATTCTCTAAGAAGTTTTTTATAAAAATCGGCAAATTACCCCGCAATCCGAATTGGTCCAGATCACGGAGTATCCCGTATCGCCAACAGCGATCGTAGGCCTTCTCTATATCAAAAAACACAGATACTAAGTGCTGTCGTCTGACAAACGCTTCGCGTATAGATGTTTCAAGGTTTACTAAGTTGTCATTGGTACATCTGTTCCTACGAAAACCACTCTGATGTGGTGAAAAGTATTCATTTTTCTCTAGGAGATACATCAGACGTCTGTTTACCATCCTCTCAAAGAGTTTACAGAGACAACTTGTCAGAGAGATTGGTCTGTAATTAGAGGGATTCTTGTGGTTTTTACCAGGTTTTGGAATGGGGATAATAATTGATAGTCTCCAAAAGTCAGGAAAAGTATTTTCTCTCCATATTCTGTTAAACAGATGTAGGAGATTTGAAAGGGAATTGTTTGACAGATTTTTAATCATGCTGTAGTGGATTTTATCCAGACCTACAGCACTATTCCCAATGCGAGAAATTGCTGTTTGTAATTCTATTCTGGTAAATGGCACATTATATTCCTCATTAGATAAGGAATGAAAGTTTAAACATTGTTTTTCTCTTTGGGCTTTATAAGCCTGAAAATTTCTTGAATACATAATATTGCTGGATGAAGCAGAAAATGTTTCACCCAATAAATCAGCAATACCCTGTATATCGCTGATTATTGTGCCATTATTTTCCAGCATGGACAGAGAATGAGAAGCATATTTCCCATTAATTTTATGGATTTTATCCCAGACTGCTTTTGAGCTAGTGGAAGATGTTATGCTAGAAAAATACTTCCTCCAAGAATCCCTTTGGCTTTGCCTTCTAACTCTTCTGGCATTTGCCTTTGCTTTTTTAAAAGCTATCAAATTTCTAGCAGTGGGGTATCTTCTAAAAATTCCCCATGCATTCTTTTGTGCTTTAAATGCTGCCTCGCAATTCTGATTCCACCATGGTTTCAAATGCTTTAGATATCTAGTTGATGTTTTCCCCATTGTTTTTTCCGCTGCCTGAACAATAGTACAGGTGACAACTTCAACTGCATCATTGATGTCTGCAATATTTACCANCTGAGAAAATACGTGGAGAAAAAATATTTTTTGAGAACTATAAATGCTAGACTTATGCAGTTTTCGTGATTGTTTTCTTCTGAGTTTATTTTACATAGAAAAAATTGTTTTTGATTTTATTTTTAAATAAATTTGTCATTTTCGATTTTTTATAGAAATAGACCTGGTACAAAGCTCAAGGTCATCTATAGTCTAGACGAAAATGTTCTTTTTTCTGTCTTTTTCTGTAATTTTTGTGCTAATTTTTATGATATTACAATTTCATTTAGTTTATTACATATTTCCATTATACTTTTCAGTATTTATGGTGATAATTTTTATTTATTTAAACGTAAATGCAATGTATTAATGTAATTTTTGTTGTATTTATAGTTATTTAGTGAGTTTTTGTACTAATGTAATCTCTTATATGTTTGTTTTTGACAGCTTTCTGTTATTTATTACATTTTTATTCAACTTTGTTAATTACTTTACAAGATAATATTGTAAACAGAAGCACATGTCTTTAGCAGTGACGTGATGGGTCATGTGACCACATTAACACGTGGCGACACCATTCGGTTGGTTGGTTGGTTATCGTTTATTGGCGCAAGGGCAACATAGGCCAAGCTGCGCCATATCAAATGGTGTGATTATATATACAAATAAATAAATATATAATGTAAAATATTAAGTATAAATAAATAAATAATATAATAAATAACAAAACCAATAACAAAANGCAGTATTGACCATTTCCTCAGTGATGTCAGCCAAAGAGGAGAATGCAGGCCAATCTGCCATTTCAAGTTTCCAGCGTGGTGGACGAGCTGTTTCACAGCTTTCTCTGCCTCGGTATTTTAGAAATATTGGGAAGTGGTCACTAGAGAGTGGATTACATCCAATCTCCCATGTAAATGCTAAAAACAGGTTTGGGCTTGCTAAGGATAGATCAATGGCAGTGAACGTTCTTGTTGGGGCATGAAAGTATGTCACTTCTCCCGTATTAAATAAATATAGTTGCTGATTGCTTATGAGTCTTTCAATGGCCATGCCTCGACGATTGATGTCGGGACTGCCCCACATAGGATTGTGGCCATTGAAATCACCAAGTAACAGGAACGGAGTTGGCAGCTGTTCAACTAATGCATCCAATTCATCTTCGTTGACTCTGACATCTGGTGGCAGGTATACAGAACAAACTGTGACGGTTACTCCAATAGAAATTTTGACTGCGACAGCTTGCAACTCTGTTGTTATTTGTACAGGCAAAGATGAGATGTGATTGGAAACCAGGATAGCCACACCGCCACTGGCACGGTTGTGGCTATCGTCATCCTTGCGGTACAGTCCAAATCCTTTTAAAGTAATTCTCTCTCCAGGTTTTAGATGAGTCTCCTGGAGTGCCACGCAGAGAGATGAGGTAGATGATGTTAAATGTTTAATGTCAGAGAAGTTATTGCGGAAACCACGACAGTTCCATTGGATTATTTTATAATCCATTATGTGTTTGAGGCAGCGTTCTTTGTGAAGGTATCCCTCTTTAGTTTTACGGCTGATTTGCCTTTTGGAGGTGAAGTTGGTGGTGTCACCCCCTTATTATTCTCTTCATCAGAGAGGTCAGAGAACTCGCTCATAGACTGAGTCTCTGATTTTTTAGATTTAGACAGGGCTGCTTTTATTCTTTGTTTATTAAGTGGGTTTTTACTGGCTTTTTTGGAACCCACATTCCTAGTTCTTATCCCTGTTTTAGGTATGAGCAGTTTTGCTTTGTTATTCTCTTTTTCTGTTGCTTTGGTAGGTGGTGTCAGCAGGCATTTTTCATGGCGAGTCAGAGATTTATTTGGCGAAACAAAAATGTCTGTCTGAACTCCACATGTCTTTGTGGATTTCAGAACATCAGCAAATGTCTTCTGTTTCACTGGTGCACTTAAAGTGACCATGCGACGTGCCTATGGGTAAGAGATATTATTAAAAATCTTCAATCGCTGAATTTCTTTCTCTCTCTGCCATGTAGTGCATTTTCGGGAATATGCAGAATGGGAATCTTTGCAGTTTACACAGCATGGAGAACTTGTGCATTCAGTACTCTCATGGTCTTCATTTCCACACTGTGCACGTGCTTTTTTTCCTCTGCATGATGTTTGGGAGTGTCCAAACCGCTGGCATTTAAAGCAACGCAGCGGGTTTGGAATGTATGGGCAGACTGGGCAACGGAGATATCCTGCCGCAACAGAAGATGGCAATGTTAGTTTGTTGAAAGTCAATATAAGGTGTTTTGTTGGTATCAACTTGCCATCTCGACCGATAGAAATTCGTCGAACGGCAGTGACACCTTGGTTAGTTAGTTAGTTAGTTTTAGTTTTTTTTTGGCACAAGAGCCATGTAGGCTAAGCTGCGCCAAGGCAAATACTACAAATTTTATACATCACACACAACAAACATAAGACACAAATAAATAAACAAACAAACAGACGACAACAACATATATATACAACAATATAAATAAGCAAAAACAATGTAAATAAAACTCTGAAATTAGTAAAAAAATAAATAAGTAATCAAATCTCTCTATACATATTATTGACTTTCAGAAAGTCCACTATGTTTTCCAGATTTGGCCTCTGGCCCAAAATCTCTCCCAAGCCTGCATTTCCAAAATGCTGTCTTCGACTTTGGTCAAAAGCAACGCAATTGCAAAGTATGTGTTTAACGCTTACAGTACAGTTGCAATACTGATATACTGGTTCCTCGTCACCCTTCAAAAGATGTTGATGAGTCAGTCGAGTGTGTCCAATTCTCAAACGAGTAAGGATAACCTCAGATCTCCTATCATATTGTCTATTACCTGTCCACTTTTCTATCAAAGGTTTGATCTCGTACAGTTTATTGTGGGTTTGTGCATTCCACATAATTTGCCATCTCTCTGCTAGTCGTTTTTTAATGACTACCTTCAAGTCACCTCCTTCAAAACGCATTGTATGCTGAGAAAGACATGCTGACTTAGCAGCTGCATCAGCTTCTTCATTTCCTCTTATTCCTACGTGGCCTGGAACCCAACAAAATTTTATAGAGAAATTCCTTGCAAGAAGATGACAAATTAGTTTCTGAATTTTAATAACTATGGAGTGGGAACTAGGTTCATACGAGATCAAAGCCTGAAGTGCACTAACTGAGTCAGTGTAAATCACGCAGCAACGATGACCTTTTCTATTTATGTATTTTAGGGCTAAATAAATAGCCTGCAACTCCGCAGTAAAGATGGAGGAATTCAATGCTATTTGTTCTGCCACAATTTCATTTTGGCAAACAAAGACTAAGCCAACGTAGTTATCTGATTTCGATCCATCAGTATAAATAGGAATTGAATTCCTGTCACAATGTTGAATTTGTGCGAAGTGCTGTCTATAGATGCAGTCTGGCGTGGTTTCTTTGGGAAATTGCTTTAAGCTTAAATCAACATAAAACAACATCTATCGCTGGGGTTGACCAAGGTGGAATACTATTAAACTCAGCCTGTAAGATGTTGCTTGTGTTAAGGTCAATTGGGCTGCTCACATTCTCCATTCTTATGTTGAATGTAGGGACACAGCTTGGGCGAGCTTCAAATAACCTTTTCAGCTGAGTATCTAATGCCGTACAATCAACTGAAGATTTAGCTTGGGATTTCTGTTTAATGTAATAGAAAAGAGACAACTGTTCTCTCCTGAGTGTTAGTGGAGGCTCATAAGCATCCACATACAAGCTTTGTACAGGAGAAGTGCGAAAGGCACCAGTGCACAAACGCAAAGCTTCATGATGGATTGGATCCAGCATCCGAAGAGTCGATTCGCGTGCAGAGCCGTAAACAATGCATCCGTAGTCCAGCTTAGAGCGGACAAGGGCCCTATAAATCCTGAGCATTGAAACTTTATCTGCTCCCCAGGATGAGCAGCATAGTACCTTAAAAGGTTTAAAGATTTTAAACATCTACTCTTCAGGTTGCGCAAGTGCAGCAAAAATGTCAGTTTTTGGTCGAAAGAAACACCCAAAAACTTCGTCTCATTCACCATTGGGATTTTATCCCCGTTTAAGCAAATTTCTGGATCAAGGTGCAAACCACGCCTTCGGCAAAAGTGAATGAACGAGGTCTTCTCTATGTTGAAATTAAAACCATTAATCTTTGACCAATGATCTATGCGATTTAGGGAGGTTTGCAGTTGTCTCTCGATAAAACTCATGTTGCTCGACTGGCAGGAGATCTGAAAGTCATCCACATACAGAGAGTGTTTCACACTGGGAAAGAGACAGTTAGCTATGCTGTTGATTTTGATTAGGAACAGAGTCACACTCAAAATACATCCTTGAGGAACACCTTCTTCTTGGACGAAGGTCCTAGATAGTGTGTTGCCCATCCTAACTTGGAATCTTCGATTCTGCAGAAAGTTTTTTATAAAAACTGGAAAATTGCCCCGCAATCCAAATTCATGTAAATCACGAAGTATTCCGTAACGCCAACAGCGATCGTAGGCCTTCTCAACATCAAAGAATACAGACACTAAGTGCTGTCATCTAACAAACGCTTCGCGTATGGATGTTTCAAGTTTTACTAAATTGTCCGTGTTACTTCTGTTCCTACGAAATCCACTCTGGTGTGGTGAAAAGTAGTTCTTTTCCTCTAGGAGGAACATCAGGCGCGTGTTTACCATTCTCTCAAAAAGTTTACACAGGCAACTTGTCAGAGAGATTGGTCTGTAATTAGAGGGATTCTTGTGGTTTTTACCAGGTTTTGGAATGGGGATAATAATTGATAGTCTCCAAAAGTCAGGAAAAGTATTTTCTCTCCATATTCTGTTAAACAGATGTAGGAGATTTGAAAGGGAATTGTTTGNTCTCTCAGACTTGCATTTCCGAAATGTTGTCTACAACTTAAATCAAAAGCAATGCAATTGCAAAGTATGTGTTTTACACTTAGGATGCAGTTGCAATCCTCACATACTGGCTGTTCTTCACCCTTCAAAAGGTATTCATGAGTCAGTCGAGTATGCCCAATTCTTAAGCGACAAAGAATAACTTCAGATCTCCTGTCATACTGTTTATTACGTCTCCAATTTTCTATCATCGGTTTGATCTCGTGTAATTTATTGTGGATTTGTTCATTCCACATAATTTGCCATCTCTCTGCTAGTCGTTTTTTAACGACTAGCTTCAAATCACTTCCTTCAACATGCATTGTATGCTGAGAAGGACTTGCTGATTTTGCTGCTGTGTCAGCTTCTTCATTTCCTCTTATTCCTACGTGGCCTGGGACCCAACAAAATTTTATAGAGAAATTCCTTGCAAAAAGATGACAAATTAGTTTCTGAATTTTAATAACTATGGAGTAAGAACTAGGTTCATACGAGATCAAAGCCTGAAGTGCACTAACTGAGTCAGTGTAAATCATGCAGCAACGATGACCTTTCCTATTTATATAATTTAAAGCTAAATAAATAGCCTGCAACTCCGCAGAAAAGATGGAAGAATTCGGTGCTATTTGTTCTGCCACAATTTCATCCTGGCAAACAAAGGCTAGGCCAACATAGTTATCAGATTTAGATCCATCAGCATATATTGGAATTAGATTCCTGTCACGATGTAGAATTTCTGCGAAGTGCTGTCTGTAGACGTAGTCCGGGGTGGATTCCTTAGGGAATTGCTTTAAGCTAAAATCAATATTTATCACTGGAGTTGACCAAGATGTTATACTATCAACCTCGAGCTGTGAAATGTTGCCTGTGTCAAGATCAATCGTGCTGCTCGCATTCTCCATTCTTATGGCGAATGTAGGGACACTACTTGGGCGTGCTTCAAATAACTTTTTCAGCTGAGTATCTGATACTGTACAATCAACTGAAGGTTTAGTAAGAGATTTTTGTTTTATATAATAAAAAAGAAACAACTGTTCTCTCCTAAAAGATAGTAAAGGCTCATAAGCATTCACATACAAACTTTGGACAGGAGAAGTTCGAAATGCACCAGTGCACAAACGCAGTGCTTGATGGTGGATTGGATCCAGCATCCGAAGAGTAGATTCTCGCGCAAAGCCATAAACAATGCATCCGTAGTCCAGCTTTGAGCGGACAAGGGCCCTGTAAATCCTGAGCATAGAACTTTTGTCTGCTCCCCAGGATGTGCAGCATAGTACCTTTAGAAGGTTCAGAGATTTTAGACATCTACTCTTCAAATTGCGCAAGTGCGGTAAAAACATCAGTTTAGTATCCAATATAACTCCCAAAAACTTTGTCTCGTTGACCATTGGGATTTTAACCCCATTTAGGTGAATTACAGGGTCCAAGTGCAAACCACGCCTTCGGCAAAAGTGCATGCACGAGGTCTTCTCTACGTTGAAACTAAAACCATTGGTCTTGGACCAATTGTCTATGCGATTTAGGGAGGTTTGCAGTTGTCTCTCGATAAAACCCATGTTGCTAGACTGGCAGGAGATCTGAAAGTCATCCACATACAGAGAGTGTTTCACACTAGAAGGAAGACAGTTAGCTATGCTGTTAATTTTGATTAAGAACAGAGTTACACTCAAAATACAACCTTGAGGTACGCCTTCTTCTTGGATAAAAGGCCTAGATAGTGTGTTGCCCATCCTAACTTGAAATCATCGATTCTGTAGGAAGTTTTTTATAAAAATCGGCATATTACCTCGTAATCCAAATAGATGCAAATCGCGAAGTATCCCATATCTCCAACATCAATCGTAAGCCTTCTCTATATCAAAGAATACAGACACTAAGTGCTGTCGTCTAACAAACGCTTCGCGTATAGATGTTTCTAGTTTTACTAAATTGTCTGTGGTACTTCTGTTCCTACGAAATCCACTCTGATGTGATGAGAAGTATTCATTTTTCTCTAAGAGATACATCAGACGTCTGTTTACCATCCTCTCAAAGAGTTTACACAGGCAACTTGTCTGAGAGATTGGTCTGTAATTAGAGGGATTCTTGTGGTCTTTACCAGGCTTGGGAATTGGAATAATGATAGATAGCCACCAAGAGTCAGGAAAAGTATGTTCTGTCCATATTCTGTTAAACAGATTCAGGAGCTTACAAAGGGAATTGTTTGACAGATTTTTAATCATGCTGTAGTGGATTTTATCTGGGCCCACAGCACTATTCCTCGAGCAAGAAATCGCTGTTTATAATTCGATTCTAGTGAATGGCACATTATATTCCTCATTAGATGAGGAGTGAAAGTTTAAACCCTGTTTTTCACTTTGGGCTTTATAAGCTTGAAAATTCCTATTAAACATTACATTGCTGGATAAAAAAGAAAATGTTTCACCCAACGTATCAGCAATACCCTGTATATCGCTGATTATTGTGCCATTATTTTCCAGCATGGACAGAGAGTGGGAAGCATATTTTCCACTAATTTTATGGATTTTATCCCAGACTGCTTTTGAGCTAGTGGAAGATGTTATACTAGAGACATACTTCCTCCAAGAATCCCTTTGGCTTTGCCTTCGTATTCTTTTGGCATTTGCCTTCGCTTTTTTAAAAGTTATCAAATTTCTAGGAGTGGGGTATCTTCTAAAAATTCCCCATGCTTTCTTTTGTGCTTTAAATGCTGCCTCGCAATTCTGATTCCACCATGGTTTCGGATGCTTTGGATATCTAGTTGATGTTTTCCCCATTGTTTTTTCCGCTGCCTGAACAATAGTAAAAGTGACAACTTCAACTGCATCATTGATATCAGCAGTATTGACCATTTCCTCAGTGATGTTAGCCATAGAGGAAAATGCAGGCCAATCTGCCGTTTCGAATTTCCAGCGTGATAAACAGGCTGTTTCACAGCTTTCTGTGCCTTGATATTTTAGAAATATTGGGAAGTGGTCGCTAGAGAGTGGATTAGATCCAACCTCCCATGTAAATGCTGAAAACAGATTCGGAGTTGCTAATGATAGATCAATGGCAGTGAATGTTCTTGTTGGGGCATGGAAGTATGTCACTTCTCCCGTATTAAATAAATATAGCTGCTGATTGCCTATAAATCTTTCAATGGTCCTGCCTCGACGGTTAATGTCTAGACTGCCCCACATTGGATTGTGACCATTGAAATCACGTAGTAAAAGAAATGGAGAAGGCAACTGTTCAACTAATGAATCCAATTCATCTTCGTTGACTCTGACATCTGGTGGCAAGTATATGGAACAAACCGTGACAGTTACTCCAATAGAAATTCTGACTGCCACAGCTTGCAGCTCTGTTGTTATTTGTACCAGCAAGGATGGGATGTGATTTGAAACTACAATAGCCACACCGCCACTGGCACGGTTGTGGCTATCATCATCCTTGCGGTAGAGATTGAAATCTTTTAAGGTAATTCTTTCTCCAGGTTTCAGATGGGTCTCCTGGAGTGCCACGCAGAAAGATGAGGTAGATGATGTCAAGTGTTTAATGTCAGAGAAGTTGTTGCGGAAACCACGACAGTTCCATTGGATTATTTTATAATCCATTATGTGTTTGAGGCAGCATTTTTAACATGGTTATCTCTCTTTAGTTTCACAGCTGATTTGCCTTTTGGAGGTGAAGTTAGTGGTGTCACCCCCTTATTATTCTCTTCATCAGAGAAGTCAGAGAACTCACTCACAGACTGAGCCTCTGAATTTTTAGGTTTAGAGAGAGCTGCTTTCACTCTCTGTTTGTTTAGTGGGTTCTTACTAGCTTTTTTGGAACCCACATTCCTGGTTGTTACCCCTGTTTTAGGTAGGGGTGTTTTGCTTTTCTTGTTCTCCTTTTCTGCTGTTTGGGTAGGTTGTATCAACAAACATTTTGCATGGCGTGTTAGCGATTCATTTGGTGAAACAGAAATGTCTGTCTGAACTCCACATGTCTTTGTGGACTTCAGAACAGCAGCAAATGTCTTCTGTCTCGCTGGTGCACTTAAAGTGACCATGCGACGTGCCTCCGGGTAGGGTATATTATTTACAGTCTTCACCTGCTGTATCTCTTTCTCCCTTTGCCATGCAGGACATTTTCGGGAGTAGGCTGGGTGGGCTTCTTTGCAGTTCACACAGCATGGGGTACTTTTACATTCAGTACTGTCGTGGTCTTCAGTCCCACACTGTGCACATACGCTTTTGCCTCGGCAGGATGTTTGTGAATGTCCAAATCGCTGGCATTTGAAGCAACACAGCGGATTTGGAATGTAAGGACGGACAGGGCAGCGCAGATATCCTGCAGTAATGAAGGATGGCAATGTTGGCTTGTCAAATGTGATAATTAAATGCTTTGTTGGTATTAACTTGCCATCTCGACGAATGGAGATGCGTCGGACAGCAGTGATACCTTGGTCTGAAAGACCGATCTGAATATCTGATTCATCTTCAGACATCAGATCGATTTCAGATATCACACCACGTGATGAATTCAAACTTGTGTGTGGCATGATGGTGACTTGTATGTCTCCTAGAGACTTCGTTTTTAAAAGCTTTTCTGACTGTTGAGGGGAGGCTGCTTCTACAAGTAGATCTCCTGGCCTCAATTTTTGGATTTTTTTAAGGTGCCCAATGGTCGACTCAAAAAGTTTCTGGATTAAAAAAGGAGAACGTTTAGCCAAAGGTGCTTCTCCTGCAGCGTGAAAAATAAGGTAAGTTGGTTGATTGGAGGAACTGACCTCCTTTGGTGGCAATGTCTTGGTAGGTGTTTTAGATTTTACAGAATCCATATTTAGAAAGAATTACTCAACTCCTAGTGACCCCACCCACCATGGGGTCAACAAGGGGATGCCGTCACATGGGAGGCTCCCATAGGCCGTCACACCAGGGTTTCCCAGGAGCTATACCCTCACAATGCAGTCAAGAAGAGCACATCTTGTCTGATGTATCCGCCCGGTCTGCATCGATCGGTTGACTCCAAGCCGAGGTCAAGAATGACTCAACGACCAGCCGATTGACTCAAACGGAGCCTGATTTGAGCCTCCCGTTTATCCGAAGCAGGGGCCAAAGCAGTGTGTTGGGAACGTTATGTTGCCCCTCAAGTACCAGGATCCCCCTTTCCGGCATACGGGACACCACGCACGGCAAACACGTGGGTGGGCGTTCAGATCCCAGGGACGGTAAAGAAAAATTACTAAACCATCTCTGGGAGGTCCCCTCACCATGGACAGGAACCCACATCGAGGGGCGACCTAGTTTTGAGTTCGGTGCACTGGAGGCGCGCGCCGCCCTGGTGGCAATATCCGCTGTCAACCCTTTCTAAAAAGTTTTATATTCCCATACAATAGAATACTTGTTTTAGTATGAATTTAATTAATTATTAATTAAAATATTTGCATTTTGCTTTGTAGAAATGGCTAAATAGTGTGCAAAATATGTACGGAAAGACGTTCTCCACATATTTTATAGCTATTTTGATAAGAAGTATGGTATATACAAATATTATGACTTTCTTTCACTCATTTTTATAATGTGTGTGTGTGTGTGTGTGTGTGTGTGTGTGTGTGTGTGTGTGT
>NW_019392616.1:37278-47262 GCF_000671375.1 Centruroides sculpturatus
TGTTATTTGTACCGGCAAGGATGGGATGTGATTTGAAACTACAATAGCCACACCGCCACTGGCACGGTTGTGGCTATCATCATCCTTGCGGTAGAGATTGAATCCTTTTAAAGTAATTCTCTCTCCAGGTTTCAGATGGGTTTCCTGGAGGCCACGCAGAGAGATGATGTGGATGATGTCAAGTGTTTAATGTCAGAGAAGTTGTTGCGAAAACCACGACAGTTCCATTGGATTATTTTATAATCCATTATGTGTTTGAGGCAGCGTTCTTTGTGAAGGTATCCCTCTTTAGTTTTACGGCTGATTTGCCTTTTGGAGGTGAAGTTGGTGGTGTCACCCCCTTATTATTCTCTTCATCAGAGAGGTCAGAGAACTCGCTCATAGACTGAGTCTCTGATTTTTTAGATTTAGACAGGGCTGCTTTTATTCTTTGTTTATTAAGTGGGTTTTTACTGGCTTTTTTGGAACCCACATTCCTAGTTCTTATCCCTGTTTTAGGTATGAGCAGTTTTGCTTTGTTATTCTCTTTTTCTGTTGCTTTGGTAGGTGGTGTCAGCAGGCATTTTTCATGGCGAGTCAGAGATTTATTTGGCGAAACAAAAATGTCTGTCTGAACTCCACATGTCTTTGTGGATTTCAGAACATCAGCAAATGTCTTCTGTTTCACTGGTGCACTTAAAGTGACCATGCGACGTGCCTATGGGTAAGAGATATTATTAAAAATCTTCAATCGCTGAATTTCTTTCTCTCTCTGCCATGTAGTGCATTTTCGGGAATATGCAGAATGGGAATCTTTGCAGTTTACACAGCATGGAGAACTTGTGCATTCAGTACTCTCATGGTCTTCATTTCCACACTGTGCACGTGCTTTTTTTCCTCTGCATGATGTTTGGGAGTGTCCAAACCGCTGGCATTTAAAGCAACGCAGCGGGTTTGGAATGTATGGGCAGACTGGGCAACGGAGATATCCTGCCGCAACAGAAGATGGCAATGTTAGTTTGTTGAAAGTCAATATAAGGTGTTTTGTTGGTATCAACTTGCCATCTCGACCGATAGAAATTCGTCGAACGGCAGTGACACCTTGGTTAGTTAGTTAGTTAGTTTTAGTTTTTTTTTGGCACAAGAGCCATGTAGGCTAAGCTGCGCCAAGGCAAATACTACAAATTTTATACATCACACACAACAAACATAAGACACAAATAAATAAACAAACAAACAGACGACAACAACATATATATACAACAATATAAATAAGCAAAAACAATGTAAATAAAACTCTGAAATTAGTAAAAAAATAAATAAGTAATCAAATCTCTCTATACATATTATTGACTTTCAGAAAGTCCACTATGTTTTCCAGATTTGGCCTCTGGCCCAAAATCTCTCCCAAGCCTGCATTTCCAAAATGCTGTCTTCGACTTTGGTCAAAAGCAACGCAATTGCAAAGTATGTGTTTAACGCTTACAGTACAGTTGCAATACTGATATACTGGTTCCTCGTCACCCTTCAAAAGATGTTGATGAGTCAGTCGAGTGTGTCCAATTCTCAAACGAGTAAGGATAACCTCAGATCTCCTATCATATTGTCTATTACCTGTCCACTTTTCTATCAAAGGTTTGATCTCGTACAGTTTATTGTGGGTTTGTGCATTCCACATAATTTGCCATCTCTCTGCTAGTCGTTTTTTAATGACTACCTTCAAGTCACCTCCTTCAAAACGCATTGTATGCTGAGAAAGACATGCTGACTTAGCAGCTGCATCAGCTTCTTCATTTCCTCTTATTCCTACGTGGCCTGGAACCCAACAAAATTTTATAGAGAAATTCCTTGCAAGAAGATGACAAATTAGTTTCTGAATTTTAATAACTATGGAGTGGGAACTAGGTTCATACGAGATCAAAGCCTGAAGTGCACTAACTGAGTCAGTGTAAATCACGCAGCAACGATGACCTTTTCTATTTATGTATTTTAGGGCTAAATAAATAGCCTGCAACTCCGCAGTAAAGATGGAGGAATTCAATGCTATTTGTTCTGCCACAATTTCATTTTGGCAAACAAAGACTAAGCCAACGTAGTTATCTGATTTCGATCCATCAGTATAAATAGGAATTGAATTCCTGTCACAATGTTGAATTTGTGCGAAGTGCTGTCTATAGATGCAGTCTGGCGTGGTTTCTTTGGGAAATTGCTTTAAGCTTAAATCAACATAAAACAACATCTATCGCTGGGGTTGACCAAGGTGGAATACTATTAAACTCAGCCTGTAAGATGTTGCTTGTGTTAAGGTCAATTGGGCTGCTCACATTCTCCATTCTTATGTTGAATGTAGGGACACAGCTTGGGCGAGCTTCAAATAACCTTTTCAGCTGAGTATCTAATGCCGTACAATCAACTGAAGATTTAGCTTGGGATTTCTGTTTAATGTAATAGAAAAGAGACAACTGTTCTCTCCTGAGTGTTAGTGGAGGCTCATAAGCATCCACATACAAGCTTTGTACAGGAGAAGTGCGAAAGGCACCAGTGCACAAACGCAAAGCTTCATGATGGATTGGATCCAGCATCCGAAGAGTCGATTCGCGTGCAGAGCCGTAAACAATGCATCCGTAGTCCAGCTTAGAGCGGACAAGGGCCCTATAAATCCTGAGCATTGAAACTTTATCTGCTCCCCAGGATGAGCAGCATAGTACCTTAAAAGGTTTAAAGATTTTAGACATCTACTCTTCAGGTTGCGCAAGTGCAGCAAAAATGTCAGTTTTTGGTCGAAAGAAACACCCAAAAACTTCGTCTCATTCACCATTGGGATTTTATCCCCGTTTAAGCAAATTTCTGGATCAAGGTGCAAACCACGCCTTCGGCAAAAGTGAATGAACGAGGTCTTCTCTATGTTGAAATTAAAACCATTAATCTTTGACCAATGATCTATGCGATTTAGGGAGGTTTGCAGTTGTCTCTCGATAAAACTCATGTTGCTCGACTGGCAGGAGATCTGAAAGTCATCCACATACAGAGAGTGTTTCACACTGGGAAAGAGACAGTTAGCTATGCTGTTGATTTTGATTAGGAACAGAGTCACACTCAAAATACATCCTTGAGGGACACCTTCTTCTTGGACGAAGGTCCTAGATAGTGTGTTGCCCATTCTAACTTGGAATCTTCGATTCTGCAGAAAGTTTTTTATAAAAACTGGAAAATTGCCCCGCAATCCAAATTCATGTAAATCACGAAGTATTCCGTAACGCCAACAGCGATCGTAGGCCTTCTCAACATCAAAGAATACAGACACTAAGTGCTGTCATCTAACAAACGCTTCGCGTATGGATGTTTCAAGTTTTACTAAATTGTCCGTGTTACTTCTGTTCCTACGAAATCCACTCTGGTGTGGTGAAAAGTAGTTCTTTTCCTCTAGGAGGAACATCAGGCGCGTGTTTACCATTCTCTCAAAAAGTTTACACAGGCAACTTGTCAGAGAGATTGGTCTGTAATTAGAGGGATTCTTGTGGTTTTTACCAGGTTTTGGAATGGGGATAATAATTGATAGTCTCCAAAAGTCAGGAAAAGTATTTTCTCTCCATATTCTGTTAAACAGATGTAGGAGATTTGAAAGGGAATTGTTTGACAGATTTTTAATCATGCTGTAGTGGATTTTATCCAGACCTACAGCACTATTCCCAACGCGAGAAATTGCTGTTTGTAATTCTATTCTGGTAAATGGCACATTATATTCCTCATTAGATAAGGAATGAAAGTTTAAACATTGTTTTTCTCTTTGGGCTTTATAAGCCTGAAAATTTCTTGAATACATAATATTGCTGGATGAAGCAGAAAATGTTTCACCCAATAAATCAGCAATACCCTGTATATCGCTGATTATTGTGCCATTATTTTCCAGCATGGACAGAGAATGAGAAGCATATTTCCCATTAATTTTATGGATTTTATCCCAGACTGCTTTTGAGCTAGTGGAAGATGTTATGCTAGAAAAATACTTCCTCCAAGAATCCCTTTGGCTTTGCCTTCTAACTCTTCTGGCATTTGCCTTTGCTTTTTTAAAAGCTATCAAATTTCTAGCAGTGGGGTATCTTCTAAAAATTCCCCATGCATTCTTTTGTGCTTTAAATGCTGCCTCGCAATTCTGATTCCACCATGGTTTCAAATGCTTTAGATATCTAGTTGATGTTTTCCCCATTGTTTTTTCCGCTGCCTGAACAATAGTACAGGTGACAACTTCAACTGCATCATTGATGTCTGCAATATTTACCATATCCTCAGTGATGTTGGCCATAGAGGAAAAATCAGGCAAATCGGCTGTTTCCAATTTCCAGCGTGGTGGACGAGCTGTTTCACAGCTTTCTCTGCCTCGGTATTTTAGAAATATTGGGAAGTGGTCGCTAGAGAGTGGATTACATCCGACCTCCCATGTGAATGTTGAAAACAGGTTTGGACTTGCTAAGGATAGATCAATGGCAGTGAATGTTCTTGTAGGGGCATGAAAGTATGTCACTTCTCCATTATTAAATAAATAAAGCTGCTGATTTCCTATAAATCTTTCAATAGTCCTGCCTCGACGGTTAATGTCGGGACTGCCCCACATTGGATTGTGACCATTGAAATCACCTAGTAAAAGAAATGGAGAAGGCAACTGTTCAACTAATGCATCCAATTCATCTTCATTGACTCTGACATCTGGTGGCAAGTATATAGAACAAACTGTGACAGTTACTCCAATAGAAATTCTGACTGCCACAGCTTGCAGCTCTGTTGTTATTTGTACCGGCAAGGATGCGATGTGATTTGAAACTACAATAGCCACACCGCCACTGGCACGGTTGTGGCTATCATCATCCTTGCAGAGAGATTGAATCCTTTTAAGGTAATTCTTTCTCCAGGTTTCAGATGTGTTTCCTGGAGTGCCACACAGAGAGATGAAGTAGATGATGTCAAGTGTTTAATGTCAGAGAAGTTGTTGCGGAAACTACGACAGTTCCATTGGATTATTTTGTAATCCATTATGTGTTTGAGGCAGAATTTTTCGTAAGGGTATCCCTCTTCAATTTCACAGGGGGTTTATCTTTTGGGGGTGACGTTGGTTTTGTCACCTGCATATTAGTCTCTTCATCACAGATATCAGAAAACTCACTCATAGAGTGAGCCTCTGATTTTTTACATTTAGAGAGAGCCGCTTTCACTCTCTGTTTGTTTAGTGGGTTCTTGCTAGCCTTTTTAGAACCCAGGTTTCTCGTTATTACCCCTGTTTTAGGAAGGGGTGTTTTTAATTTTATACTCTCCTTTTCTAGTGTTTCTTTTGGTGAAATCAGTAAACATTTCTCATGACGGGTCAGAGATTCCTTTGGGGAAACAGAAATGTCGGTTTGAACTCCACATGTCTTTGTGGACTTCAAAGCAGCAGCGAATGTCTTTTCTTTTAGTGGTGCACTTGAAGTGACCATTCGGCGCGCCTCTGGATAAGGTAAGTTGTTTACTGTTTTCACCCGTTGTATCTCCTTTTCTCTTTGCCATGCAGGGCATTTTCGGGAGTAAGAAGGATGTTCATCTTTGCAGTTAACACAGCATGGGGTACCGGTACACTCAGTACTGTTGTGGCCTTCAGTCCCACACTGTGCACATACGCTCTTTCCACGGCAGGATGTCTGTGAATGTCCAAACCGCTGGCATTTGAAACAACGCAGCGGATTTGGAACGTATGGACGAACAGGGCAGCGCAGATAACCTGCTGTAATAAAAGATGGCAATGTCAGCTTGTTAAAGGTGAGAATTAGATGTTTAGTTGGTATTAATTTGCCATCCCGACGAATGGAGATACGTCGGACAGCAGTGACACCTTGGTCTGAAAGGTTCATCTAGATATCTGATTCATCTTCAGACATCAGATCAAACTCAGATATCACACCACGTGATGAGTTCAAACTCCCATGTGGTGTGACTGTGACTTCAATGTCTCCCAATTTTTTCGCAGCTAGAAGTTTTGCCGACTGTTGAGGTGAGGCAATTTCTACAAGTAGGTCTCCTGACCTCAATTTTTGTGTTTTTTTCAGGTGTCCAATCGTTGATTCAAATAACTTCTGAATCAAGAAAGGGGAACATTTTGACAAAGGTTTTTCTCCAGTAGCATGCACTATTAAGTAGGATGGCTGACTGGTAATGTTTTCTGGCCTGTCTTTATTTTTTGAATGTTTAGGATCCATGATTAAATAATAATGTTTCAGCTCCTAGTGACCCCACCCACCATGGGGCCCAACAAGGGGATGCCGTCACATGGGAGACTCCCATAGACCGTCACACCAGGGTTTCCCAGGAGCTATACCCTCACAATGCAGTCAAGAAGAGCACATCTGGACTGTCATGTCCGCCCGGTCTGCATCGATCAGTTGACTCCAAGCCGAGGTCAAGAATGACTCAACGACCAGCCGATTGACTCAAACGGAGCCTGATTTGAGCCTCCCGTTTATCCGAAGCANTGTGTGTGTGTGTGTGTGTGTGTGTGTGTGTGTGTGTGTGTGTGTGTGTGTGTGTGTGTGTGTGTGTGTGTGTGTGTGTGTGTGTGTGTGTGTGTGTGTGTGTGTGTGTGTGTGTGTGTGTGTGTGTGTGTGTGTGTGTGTGTGTGTGTGTGTGTGTGTGTGTGTGTGTGTGTGTGTGTGTGTGTGTGTGTGTGTGTGTGTGTGTGTGTGTGTGTGTGTGTGTGTGTGTGTGTGTGTGTGTGTGTGTGTGTGTGTGTGTGTGTGTGTGTGTGTGTGTGTGTGTGTGTGTGTGTGTGTGTGTGTGTGTGTGTGTGTGTGTGTGTGTGTGTGTGTGTGTGTGTGTGTGTGTGTGTGTGTGTGTGTGTGTGTGTGTGTGTGTGTGTGTGTGTGTGTGTGTGTGTGTGTGTGTGTGTGTGTGTGTGTGTGTGTGTGTGTGTGTGTGTGTGTGTGTGTGTGTGTGTGTGTGTGTGTGTGTGTGTGTGTGTGTGTGTGTGTGTGTGTGTGTGTGTGTGTGTGTGTGTGTGTGTGTGTGTGTGTGTGTGTGTGTGTGTGTGTGTGTGTGTGTGTGTGTGTGTGTGTGTGTGTGTGTGTGTGTGTGTGTGTGTGTGTGTGTGTGTGTGTGTGTGTGTGTGTGTGTGTGTGTGTGTGTGTGTGTGTGTGTGTGTGTGTGTGTGTGTGTGTGTGTGTGTGTGTGTGTGTGTGTGTGTGTGTGTGTGTGTGTGTGTGTGTGTGTGTGTGTGTGTGTGTGTGTGTGTGTGTGTGTGTGTGTGTGTGTGTGTGTGTGTGTGTGTGTGTGTGTGTGTGTGTGTGTGTGTGTGTGTGTGTGTGTGTGTGTGTGTGTGTGTGTGTGTGTGTGTGTGTGTGTGTGTGTGTGTGTGTGTGTGTGTGTGTGTGTGTGTGTGTGTGTGTGTGTGTGTGTGTGTGTGTGTGTGTGTGTGTGTGTGTGTGTGTGTGTGTGTGTGTGTGTGTGTGTGTGTGTGTGTGTGTGTGTGTGTGTGTGTGTGTGTGTGTGTGTGTGTGTGTGTGTGTGTGTGTGTGTGTGTGTGTGTGTGTGTGTGTGTGTGTGTGTGTGTGTGTGTGTGTGTGTGTGTGTGTGTGTGTGTGTGTGTGTGTGTGTGTGTGTGTGTGTGTGTGTGTGTGTGTGTGTGTGTGTGTGTGTGTGTGTGTGTGTGTGTGTGTGTGTGTGTGTGTGTGTGTGTGTGTGTGTGTGTGTGTGTGTGTGTGTGTGTGTGTGTGTGTGTGTGTGTGTGTGTGTGTGTGTGTGTGTGTGTGTGTGTGTGTGTGTGTGTGTGTGTGTGTGTGTGTGTGTGTGTGTGTGTGTGTGTGTGTGTGTGTGTGTGTGTGTGTGTGTGTGTGTGTGTGTGTGTGTGTGTGTGTGTGTGTGTGTGTGTGTGTGTGTGTGTGTGTGTGTGTGTGTGTGTGTGTGTGTGTGTGTGTGTGTGTGTGTGTGTGTGTGTGTGTGTGTGTGTGTGTGTGTGTGTGTGTGTGTGTGTGTGTGTGTGTGTGTGTGTGTGTGTGTGTGTGTGTGTGTGTGTGTGTGTGTGTGTGTGTGTGTGTGTGTGTGTGTGTGTGTGTGTGTGTGTGTGTGTGTGTGTGTGTGTGTGTGTGTGTGTGTGTGTGTGTGTGTGTGTGTGTGTGTGTGTGTGTGTGTGTGTGTGTGTGTGTGTGTGTGTGTGTGTGTGTGTGTGTGTGTGTGTGTGTGTGTGTGTGTGTGTGTGTGTGTGTGTGTGTGTGTGTGTGTGTGTGTGTGTGTGTGTGTGTGTGTGTGTGTGTGTGTGTGTGTGTGTGTGTGTGTGTGTGTGTGTGTGTGTGTGTGTGTGTGTGTGTGTGTGTGTGTGTGTGTGTGTGTGTGTGTGTGTGTGTGTGTGTGTGTGTGTGTGTGTATTATCCAGGTTAAGTTAACAAGGAATAATAATAATAATAATATAGGTCAAGATAGTGTTCATACTGAATGCATCTTGATTTAGGCTAACATTCATTCAGTTGTTAATTCCAGCAAAGAATTAATATTGTGGCATCATGTCATTAATCCATTTAAAAAAGATTAACTCAGTTACAGAAAGAGTTTTCAAATAGCTATTGTTAGAATATTGATCAGCTAACTCCTTTTTGTTCAAATGGTTCATCCCACAATGAGTTAGACCAGTAGTTTTCAACCAGAGTACAATAATTTAAGAGTGCTGTGAAGTGTAATGCTAAACAGTGTCATTATACTTCTTATGTGTATTATTAAACATTTTTGACCATTCATTTTGCCACCCCTCTCATGTTGATGCTTGAGACAGTCACCTTGTTACCTTGCTCAGTGAGCCAACCCTGAGTCTGACATAATCTATACTATAGTCACTTCAGCTATAAAAAATTATTGAGGATCTAAGCTGAAATTGAATTAGTTCTGTCATAGTAGCAGACTTACACTTTAGCATTTATGTAGCCATCTAGCCATCAAATGTAAATGGTTATAAAAATTTTCATTTTTTACTTTGCTGACTGTTATATATGACAAAGGAAACATATGGCAATTGGTCAAAAAATGATCCCCCCAAGAGTTTTACATTTTTGGACTCAGGACACCTTGAAATGCCAAGAAATGCAAAAAATAAAAAATAAAAAACATTTCAGGGATTTTTTCTGTATGTATGGATGTTAGTGTGTGTGTGGATTNCCCAAGAGTTTTACATTTTTGGACTCAGGACACCTTGAAATGCCAAGAAATGCAAAAAATAAAAAATAAAAAACATTTCAGGGATTTTTTCTGTATGTATGGATGTTAGTGTGTGTGTGGATTTTGTTCACCCTCTTTAAAACTTAATAATGCCTGTGCTTTTTGTCAAAAATTTCTTAAATTTTGCAGGGAGGTTTGTTTATTAAGGGATTCATGCTATGCTATTAAATTTTGGTGATTAAAAGTTGAGAGGGGTGGAGAGATAAAAGGGGTCATGTGTATCTCCAGTAGGGTGAGACTAAATGATGATTTTACTTGTTATTAGCATTATAATTTTTTTTATAAAACCCAACCTTATCCTCAAAATTATGCTTTTTGCCATTTTATAATAGTTAAAAATATAAAAATGTTTCTAATAAAATATGACAACAGATAGCATCACCAAATGTTGCTGGAAATGTTAAGGAACTCATCGCTAAATTTTTTGTGATATGTGTTTAATAAAAATATTTTTCACAAATACATAAAACTTTGCTACCAAGTATTTCACAGAGCATTATTCTAAACTTTGCTTCACACAACTAAGTAGATTAAACTATGAAAACTAAGAATATTTTTAAAATAATTTATATATTGGGTATGTTGACTATTACACTCATTATTTAACATGAATTTAAATAAAATACAGATCTATAACTCATCAATTATAAAATAAAAATAACTTATAAAAAATTATGTAGTATTTGAAACTGAAAAATAAATTCTTCCTCATTTTGGAGTCAAAAAATACTTTCATATCAAATCTTTCTCTAAAACTTATTTTGAGGTGGAAAAGCCCAGTTT
>NW_019392616.1:48072-80423 GCF_000671375.1 Centruroides sculpturatus
AATTTTTGTTTTTGTACAACAATACAAAATTGATTTTTCTTTCAGGTATACTTATCTAAATCTTTATTTTTATAGAATTTTTTTTTTTTTGTAATTGTTAATATAGAATTAGAGAAGTATTTGCTTATATAATTAAATAATAATGATTTCTAATATTTTTTAAAAATAATTTTTATGTCAATCTAATTAACATTTGAATTGATTATTTTTTTTTTTGTAATTATTAAAACAACAATATTTTAGTCTATAAGAAAATTGATATCACTTCTCTTTAATAGTAATTTCTAACATATGATTTTTTAGTCCGTAAAATAACAAATTGTTACATTATTTATATAATTTGTATTTTCAGGATAAATAAAAATCAGTAAGAAATTTTTTATTGTTTCTGATAATTTTTGAAATGAACAGAATTAAAATTGTAATTCCAAGATAGATAAAAACTATTTAAAATATGAGAAAAGGTTTATCAAACGACAAATTAGTATGATTTCAATTAATGCTAAAAATCACTTTATATAATAAATAGACTAGATTTACAAAAATGTAATTACAATTGTTTTTAATTTTCAAAATTATAAGCAGTGATGAAAAACATTTGTTGACTGTCAGATGTGTTAATGTATTATTATAAATAATGTAAAAATTTTATACAGTAATACCTCGACTTACGCTACCCCGACTTATGCGAACCCGGAGTTACGTGATTTTCAAATCTCATCGATTCATCTTTTGTTTGAGTGCCAAGCAACTCTCGATTACTCAATCCCCCCACACTATTGTTCGGCTTACATGTTCAGACGTGTCGCGCAGAATCGACACATAGCCACAATTTATTTTGTGTTATTTATTTCTGTGTTTGTTATATCTACAGAGACTTGAGAGACTCTATGTGGTGATTTCTTCTAACCGTGAACAAATCAAAAGACGAGATAAGATTAACGAGAACATTTATTAGCTTACATACATCCGACTTGGATTTTACACAAATTGCGAAATTATACCCCGACTTATGCGAATTCAACTTACGCAGTTATCACTCGGTCCCACCTATCGCGTAAGTTCGGGTTATCACTGTATAATTATAAAGAATGCAATTATCAAATTTTTTCTATAAAAAAGAAAGATTTAGATGTTTAGATTTAGATTTACTTTTTCATTTTTGTTTTGTTTTAAATGAATTTTAAATTTGTTTAATCAGAAAATGTTAATTGCTCTATAGATTTTAATGTTAAAAAAATACATCATTATTTAATATTTATCATTATATTTTATATAACAATAAATATTAATTCATCTGATAGTGATGCCAAGAAAGCATTATAGATTAAACTGAAATTTAAAAATCCTTCTTTAGCATTTATCAAATTTAATAATGATAAATGATAGCAATGGTGGATTACTAAATGTGCAGATTGCATGTACATGATGCCTCACAATTACAGAGTGTCTGATTTTTTTGCTTATTATTGCATCATCAAATCAATCTGCTGTTTCGAGTTTCCAGCGTGGTGGACGGGCTGTTTCACAGCTTTTTCTGCCTTGATATTTTAAATATATTAGAAAGTGGTCACTAGTGAGTGGATTAGATCCAACCTCCCATGAAAATGCTGAAAACAGATTCGGAGTTGCTAATGATAGATCAATGGCAGTAAATGTTCTTGATGGGGCATGGAAGTATGTCACTTCTCCAGTATTAAATAAATACAGTTGGTGATTACCTATAAATCTCTCAATGGCTCTGCCTTGACGGTTGATGTCGGGACTGCCCCACATAGGATTGTGGCCATTAAAATCACCAAGTAATAGGAATGGTGTTGGCAACTGTTCAACCAAAGTATCCAATTCATTCTCATTCACTCTGACATCTGGTGGCAAGTATATAGAACAAACTGTGACAGTTACTCCAATAGATATTCTGGCTGCAACAGCTTGCAAATCAGTAGTTATTTGCACCGGTAAAAATGGAATTCGTGATTTGAAACCAAAATAGGCACACCGCCACTGGCACGGTTGTGGCTATCATCATCCTTGCGGTAGAGATTGAATCCTTTTAAGGTAATTCTTTCTCCAGGTTTCAAATGGGTCTCCTGGAGTGCCACGCAGAGAGATGAGGTAGATGATGTCAAGTGTTTAATGTCAGAGAAGTTGTTGCGGAAACCACGACAATTCCATTGGATTATTTTATAATCCATTATGTGTTTGAGGCAGCATTTTTAGCAAGGTTATCCCTCTTTGACAATCATGCCCTTGCTATCAGTATTGACTATAAAAAAGCGTTTGATAACTTATGGTGGCCATCAGTGAAACAAAGGCTAAGAGATGTCAATTGCCCTGGAAATATCTACCATCTTTTGAACAGTTACCTGACAGATCGTAGAGCAGGGTTTTTTGCAAACAACATACAGGTGATCAATAAAGTGAGCAGAGGCTATCCCCAAGGCAGCCGGAGCAGCCCAGGGATTTGGAATCTCGCCTACGATGACCTACTGACCACAATTCCAGCCACTGAGAACACCCATATACAAGGTTTTGCGGATGACACTCTCGTTATGCTAAAGCACCAAAACTGTAACACTCTCCAAGCCATGGGAAACAAGATTCTACAAGAAATAAGCGACTGGAGTTCCCGAAACAAACTCCCCATTAACTACTCCAAGTGCAGAGCACTAATCTGCACAAGAAGAAACAAAAGAAAACAACTACAGAGGCCCATGTGCCTTTATATTGATAAACATAAAGTCAAGATCACCTCTGAACTCAACTACCTGGGCGTCACCTTAGATCCCACTCTAAGTTGGAAAGGCCACATCGACAATATCTGTAAAAAAATCAGGCAAAGAGCNAAAATCAAGATCACCTCTGAACTCTACCTGGGCGTCACCTTAGATCCCACTCTAAGTTGGAAAGGCCACATCGACAATATCTGTCAAAAAATCAGGCAAAGAGCTAACCAACTCCATCACATCGCGCGTAATACCTGGGGTCTAAGCCCCAAAAACTGTCAACTCATATATAAAGGTACCATCGAGCCGGCACTCCTCTATGCTGCCCAAATCATTTTAAGCTACTTTGGCTGAAAGGAGCTGATATATCAACTACCTGAAGTTGGCCTTTCCTGCTTCCAGCCACAAGTAGAAAAATTTGAAAATAGTATTCAGTGATTAAAAATTAAGATCAATAATTTGAAAATTAAAAATTTTCAAATTATTGTTAGTTCTTACTAAGGATGCACCGATAAGCAAAATTGCCGATTACCGATTAATCGGCCATGCACTATCGGCCGATACCAATTAATCGGCCGATTAGTGTTAATAATTTATTGCATTAATAGTGTGAGATCCTGGAGTTAATTATACAGTTAATTATAATGTGGAAAAAATCCATTTTTTTTCAACTGGTATTTTCATCTCCCTTGGGTCAGGTAAACAAGAGACGATCGAATATCCTCTCAAAATCAACAATCTCTTCCTTTCTTTGGGAAAGTTTCTAAAATAAATCTCAACACTTAATCGTTGACGCATGGAAATTTCAACATTGTTTAAAAAGCTGGTGTTTCTGTGTTTAACAGAAACAAAATATATTTCTTTAACCACTGATATTTAGACAGCAACTACAAACAATTCTCCTTTTTTAAGTGTAACAACCCACTGATTGAAAGATGATTTTCAGCAGGAAAGAGCTGTTTTGCAAATTGTTTCCTTTGAAGGTTCCCACACAGCTACACAAATCAGTAAACAGTTAAAAATTGTTCTAGAACAGTATAAGTTGACAAGTGATAAAATATTCTTAGTACTGAGAGATTCTGCAGCAAAAATGATAGCTGGATTTATGAATTGCAGCTTAGATACATTATCATGCTTTATACATACACTGCAGTTGACACTAAACGAATGCATATTTTCTGAACAAAATGTGAAAACTATAATTACAGTTAATAAAAATATTGTCACACATTTTAATTATTCTGCTGTAGCTGTAAGCAAATTGGAAGATTTGCAAAAAAAGTTAGGTTTGCAGAAACACAAATTAATTCAAGATGTTCCTACTTGCTAAAATTCTACATACTACATGTTGCGAATAAACTTGGAACAGCAAAAAGGACTTGTCACGTATGCTATAGATAATCAATTCCTACGTTGAGCTCATATCAGTGGTCTCTCGTTGAAAAAATTGTTCTACTTGTAAAACCATTAAAAGAAATTACTGTGGAAGCCAGCAAACGAGAAACCACCTCATCTTCAATAATTCCCACAATAGAGACTAAAATTATTCTTATCAAAAGCAAAGATCAGTAGTTCTTTTAGTGGCATTAATACCACAATAGAAGAACTAGAAAATACAATAAAAAAAGATTTTCAGAATATATAGAAAACAAGTCTTTATGCTTGTCATTTTTATTAGATTCAAAATGAAATTTCAAAAAGAGGATATGGTAGAGGAATTAAAAATATTGGCAATTGATAGCTTAGAAGATGTTAATAATTTAAAATCTCAATAAGAATTAAATTCTGAAGCTTCTACTTCTGGAGGTGATCAAGATGGAGGCGAATTCTCTAAATTTTTCTGATTTATTTGATGAATTAGCTTATGGTAAATGAAAGAATGAAGAATAGCATGTTTTTCAAAAAAAAAAAAAAAAACGAAAGAAACGAACAAACGTTTCGATCAAGAATTAGAAACATATTTACATATACCCCTTAAATAAAGACACAGTAACCTACTTTTGTGGTGAAGAAGTACAAAATAATTTTTTCCTAATTTGAGCGAAATAGCTATGAAATATTTAAGTGCTTCAGCATCTTCCATTGAAAGTGAAAAAATTTTCAGCACTGGAAATAACATTTATGAGCTGGCAAGAAAGAAATTATGCGCTGAAAACGGTGAAATTCTCATGTTTTTTACATTACAATTTANCTGAAGTTTCTACTTTTGGAGATGATCAAGATGGAAAAGAATCTCTTAAGTTTTTCTAATTTATTTTTGATGAATTAACTTCCGATAAACAAAAGAATTTTCAAGACTGGGGGTAACATTTATAAACCGGCAAAAAATAGGTTATGCCCTGAAAATGGTGAAATTCTCATGTTTTTGCATTACAATTTAAGGATTTTACAGTTTGAATATTAAATTTTTATTTGTTTTATATGTTTAAACTTTAAACTTTAAATGAAAGAGAGAGTTTTGAATAGGTTATATTATACCTATAATATGTATCGATAAAAGGAATAATTTGAATTGTAAATTTTTTTTAATATTCAGTATGTCATGTAATAAATAATAAATATATAACAGAAATTTATTAGTTTTTATTACTAGTATTATACGTAACGTTCTAACAAAAATACCAAAATGTAAAATTGGCCGATTATCAAAACTGATTAATTGGGGAAATGGCCGATACGGCCGATTACCGATTACTTACCGATTAATTGGTGCATCATTAGTTCTTACTCCCAGAAATGATAAAAAAAATTAATAAACCATCTCTGGAAAGTCCCCTGATCACAGACAAAAACCCAAATTAAGAAACAACTAAATAAAGCAGAAAATATTATAACTACAGTTCACAATGACAATGGTTCAGCAAGTTGACGATATATATGTGTTTAATCATTTTAAGCTACTTTGCTGAAAGGAGCTGATATATCAACTACCTGAAGTTGGCCTTTCCTGCTTCCAGCCACAAGTAGAAAAATTTGAAAATAGTATTCAGTGATTAAAAATTAAAATCAATAATTTGAAAATTGAAAATTTTCAAATTATTGTTAGTTCTTACTCCCAGAAATGATAAAAAAAATTAATAAACCTAGAACATTAATTTTTATAAAAATTTTTTTTACATAAGAAAAAAAATAACGGAAGAATATATCTTCTTCTTCTTCAGCTTTTCCCACACTATGTAGGGTCGCTGTTTCTGATGAGTCGCTTCCACTGCTCCCTGTCCTGGGCTGCCTCCACGTTCAGGTTCTTTTCTCTTAAGTCCTCCTCCACCAGTTCCATCCACCTTTTCCGCGGCCGTCCCCGCCGCCTCCTCCCCCTCACCTTCATCTGCATGACCCTTCTTCCCACATACCCTTCTTCCCTCCGTACCACATGACCATACCACTTCAACCTCGCCTCCTGTATCTTTGCTTCTATGTTCACAACTTTCACTGTCCCCCTCACATATTCATTTCGAATGCAATCCCGTCGCGTAACCCCACACATCCATCGGAGCATCCTCATTTCCGCCACCTCCATCCTTTTGATATGAATTTTCCTTAAGCTCACAGTCTCAAGAGCATATAGCATAGCTGGTCTCACTACCGTCCGATAAACTTTCCCTTTCAACCTGAGTGGCACCCTCTTATCACACAACACTCCTGACATATCCCTCCAATTCTGCCAACCAGCCTGAATCCTGCCTGTCACCTCCTTATCCACGCTTCCATCCTCAGCCATGGTTGACCCCAGGTACTTAAAGGTATTAACTCTCCAGAATACTTCACCCCTCACCTCCAGATCACTCTCCTGGACCCCATCCTCCTCCCCACTGCACATATACTCTGTTTTGCTTCTGCTCACCCTCATGCCCCTTCCCTCCAACACACTCAACCACATTTCCAATTTAGCCCTCAGTTCATATCTTTTGTTTCGGCGCACAGAACGATATCATCTGCATACAACATGGTCCAAGGTGCCTCTTCTCTGACTTCGTCCGTGATCACCTCCATCAGTATGTTAAACAAAAAGGGGCTCAGTGCTGACCCTTGATGTAAACCAACTCTCACCCGGAAGCACCGGGATACTCCCACACAACTCCTAACTTTTGTGGCCACATCCCTATACAGTTCTTGGATCAGTCTAACATATTTTTTGGGAACCATCTTTTCCCTTAGACACCTCCAGAGTTCTTGTCTAGGCACCGTGTCGTAAGCTTTCTCCAGGTCAATGAATGCCAAATGCAGCTGTTGTTGCTTCCTGTATTTTTCCAACATTAGCCGAAGAGCAAAAATGGCATCTACTGTTGATCGCCCTGGCATGAATCCAAACTGCTCTCCTGTAATGGTAACCTCTTCTCTCAACCTTCCCTCCAAAACCCTTTCCAAAATCTTCATTGTGTGAGACATCAACTTTATTCCTCTGTAATTCTTGCAATCTTGAAAATCCCCTTTTCCTTTGTAGATAGGTACAAGTATACTTTCTCTCCATTCATTAGGTATTTCTTCCTGTTCAAAGACTTTTTTGAATAGGTCCCATAACAGATCAATACCTTTCTTCCCCAATGACTTCCACACCTCTACAGGGATTCCATCCGGGCCCTCTGCTTTACCATTCTTCATCCTCTTTAGGGCCCTTTCCACCTCTTCTCTAGTGACTATCTGCACCATGCCCATGTTTAGTTTTCCCTCCTCTCTGTACGTTCTATCATTCTCTGTATTCAAAAGCCCATCAAAGTATGTCCTCCAGCCTTCTCTTATCTCCTCCTCCCCTCGTAGGACCATCCCCGTCATGTCCTTGATCTGCCTTACATGCGAAATATTCTTTGTTGCCCTATTTCTGAGTTTAGCTAAACGATAGATTTTCTTCTGTCCTTCCCTTGTATCCAACTCCTCATACAAGTTCGCATATGCTCCTGCCTTTGCCTGTGCCACCACTCTCTTAGCTTCACGCTTTGCAGCTTTATATACTAATCTATCTTCCTCTGTATGTGACCTGCCCCACTTCCGTTTTGCCTCCTTTTTTGCCTTGACAGCTTTTTGCACACTTACACTCCACCACCAACCCTCCTTTTGCACCCTAATCTTTCCAGATGTTTCCCCAAGCACCACCTTTGCGCAGTTCCTGATAGCATTAGCATTATATGACCACCAGTCCTGCACACCTTCCCAATCGTGCGAGAGTTGTATCAACACCCTCTCTACATAATCCAACCTCACCCTCTCCTCCCCCAAACAGAACCACTTAATTTTCTTCATCGATGTATTTCCAATTTTTCTATTCATTCTTGACTTCATGTCTATGCACATCAGCCGATGTTGCGCCGATACCTGATCTGTTGGTATAACCTTACAATTTGTCACCTTCTTAAGGTGCTCTCTTCTAGTGAGGATATAGTCAATCTGTGAACTATTAGGTCCACTGTTAAAAGTTATCAGATGACTGTCCTGCTTGGTGAAAAACGAATTCACGATCGCCAGGTCGAAAGCCACAGCAAAACCCATAATTCTCTATCCTTCTTGGTTTGGTTCCCCGACCCCATGGCCTCCATGAACCCTTTCATAGCCCACGTTCCGACCCCCCATGTGCCCATTGAGGTCGCCTCCCACAATTACTCTCTCATCTCCTTCCAGTGTCCTCATTTCTTCATCCAATTCGTTCCAAAAACAATCTTTCTCCACTATTGCAAACCCTATCTGTGGTGCGTACATGCTAAACACCACAAATTGCTCATCTCCAAAACTCAGCCTCATTCGCATCACTCTATCATTTCTTCTGTACACTTCTAGTATCTCGCTCTTCCTCTTCCCTGACACCACTATTCCAACCCCATTTCTTCCGTTCTTGTTTGCACTGCTATAAAATAATTTATATCCGTCTCCAAGCTCCTTCGCCTTGTCTCCCTTCCACCTCGTTTCCTGCACACACAGGATATCAATCCTCCTTCTCTTCATCACATCCACAACCTCCATTCCTCTTCCTGTCATGCTTCTCACATTCAGTGTTCCCACTCTCAGCACTTTTTCCTCAAGTAGGGCTAGCTTCTTTAACCCCATCTGCCCCTGATGAGGTAGCCCTTGCCCACTTTTCGCAGCTTTAGGGCAATCTAGCTGCGTGTCGCTTACAGGGTACGCCCTAGCTCTCTTCTTATCGCAGCATCTGAGACTCATCATGTAGTTTTGGCAAAAAATGGTTTTACGACCGGATGCCCTTCCTGACACCAACCCTCCTCCTTTACCCGGGCTTGGGACCGGCAACAGCCATTTTCAGGGCTGAAGGCGGAGTTAACGGAAGAATATATAAAAATTAAAATAAAACAATAATACATAAATCTTCAATGTATTCATTCTGGTCAAAGTTTGTAGTAAATTTATGAAAAATATGTAGAAAATTTATGAAAAATATCTATACTTTTAAAAAACATTAAAGTAACAACGAACTATTATCCGATGATCTACGATTACATTTTCTAGATTAAACAAACCGGATATTTTAATTCCAAGGCTTTTACAATGTACCAAAAGTTCAAAGAAAATACTTTGAGCATTTTAATTGTTAATTGCTAATACAGAGAGACAATACAAGATAAGGGTAGGTAATGTAGTACAAATGATGAAACTAAAGGTTTATATTTAGCTGTGACATTAACCAAAACTATATGTCATGCATTCTCGGAGATGATTATTTATTTATTTATTATAATACTATTATAATTGAAAATGTTTAACTGTAACACAATAGCAATGAATTGAAAATGAATGTCTACTTAATTGCTACAAATGGATGCCATTAAATCCAAACTAGATATAAACTCCCTCATATTATCATCTAATTTAAGTTCAAAGATACTATTTTACTGACATAAATATTTATATAAATTTATTTATCTAATCTTGTACGTACTTTTTATAATAAATTTAATATATTAAAAATTTCAAATTAAATATGAAAAAGGAAAATTTTTATATAAAATATAAAATATAACTTTTAAATAATCATTGAAAAAGATTATATATATATATATTTGTAAAAACACTTACTTTTTCAAAGTTTATGTCTTCATAATATTTCACCTCATAGTTTAGTATTTTCATTAATAATAAATATACTCGTATGATTACTTCAGCATTATAAGATAGTAGATCTCCAATTTCATCTCGTGAAAAATTATACGTAATTCAAGGATTAAAATCTCATTATTCGTAGGCTCGTTCCTTCATCAGCATGTCTGATGCATTTTTATTATTTTACATAATAATTTTTTTCAAAATGAATGAGGAGCAATATTGGATATTGCAATCCCATTACTGTGTCCAAAAATAATCATCTTTTAAAAAATTATCGATTTTACAGTTACAAGAAGTGAATGATATCATTATTGGTACACCTTATTTCACATTTTTTCTTTCTCTGTCAAACTTCACTGGCCAATAGCCAAGAGATAGAGAAATTATAAAACTTTATCTCTAAAAATAGAAAAAAATAAGGATATATTATATCAGTTAAAGAATAAAATAATGAAACGAATATGTTAAAAACTGAGTTATTTTTAATGCCAAATTTAATTGAAAATTTACTGCGTTAAAAATTATTCAAGAGTGAATGAAACGTGATCTAACAAAGCGCTGTTTTCCTTAATTTAAGAATATTAACAGGGTTGGAAAAGAAAAAAACTATATAAAAAGATAAATTGGACAGTTTATAAAAATGATAATATTACTACAAAACTCTTAATTTACAGATTTTAAAACTTTAATGAAATTCAATTCGTGATCTTTGTTCAATTAGTTTTCGAGACGGGTCACATTTTTATTTAACCAGGAATTTCTTCCTTAAATTCGCTCAGCTGTTTTTTAATTTTTGTGTCATCCGATCGATAAACCTTCTGTGTGCTCTTTAAATCTGTTCATCCATTTGTAATTTAGATAGCAGGATGTTCGCTTTATTGACTAGAGATTTTCTACACGAAACCCATTATTTAATGAATATTGGAATTATTATCTGTTCATGCTTAAGCTATATTATAAAAATGTGTTCGTTGTCATTCTCTTCACGTTTGATTTTATCGGTTTTGCTTTCTCCTCATTCTAACTAATTTTATGCTAATTATGATAATTTGAAAACGTGTTTTGACTAAAAGATATATCGAGTATGTCTATTTAAAATAGAATTATCCTTTTTGACAGTTTTTAACTGCATTCTGACGTCTGAAACATCTAATCAATCTACACGTAATATCTTGCTCTCTGGCTTGAATGCTGATTAAATAATTAAAATGCCTTTCTTGATTAAAATAAATATTTTAATATTTGGAAAATGGAAGTTTTTGTTATAAAAATTTAATGCTGTTTTCAGCTTTTCGAATTGCCTTGTCTATACTCTGTGGAGTAAGTCGGTCTGTATATTCTAGACACGATGACTCAAAAATAACTAACAGAGTTTATGATAATCTGATAAACAGATTACCAGGATTGATAATGACCAGATAATAATAGAAATAAATATAATAAATATAAATATAATAATAATAGTTTTCAGGCCTATATGTTGAGTATAACTAAAAGTTATTCTTGATTTTTGTACAGAATTCTTTGCATGTATATAAAGTATATATAAATAACAAACGCTTGTATCAAATTGTATTAAATTAGGGGAGAAAAATAATTACGTAATATAAAAGAAATAAAATATAAGTGAAATTCAAAAAGAACTAAAAATTCAATATAAAAATAGGAATGCACTAATAATTTATAAAACAAAAACTTTATACAGCCTATAATTTTTTCCTCGAATAATTTTTAGCATTTTTTAGACTACTTATAATGTTACGAATTTTTCATTGTTGTGCATAAACTTTTTTAAACGTTTTNAAATGAAAAAAAATTTTCATGCCCTTACTACTTAACTAAAATATAATATAATATAATATAAACTTATGATACTTATAATGTTAATCTAATACGACTGAAATTAGTTTAAGTAACAAATTAATTCCTTGTTTTTTAATTAAATTAAAATTAAAAATTAATTAAAAACGCACCAGAATGTTTGTATCACCACCATTTCACTTGGAGTCTAAATCCTGTCTGCCTTTTTCTCCTATGCAATTTCTAAAAGGTTCACACCCTTTCCTTGTTATAGGCTAGCAATTTCACATTACCAAATAAGGCAATGTATTTGGAACAAAAGCAGACAAGGAATGGCACACAAAGGACAGTTACATTAGAGGTAGTAAAGTAATTTAACTTTTAGCTCTCCATCTCCCTTTTAGTGACCCCCTCGATTCTCAGAATTCCTGACCATTGCAGATGTGGAGTTAACAGGAGGAATGCTAATGAGTAGCAGAACTCTGCTTACATGTTTAAAACAAACATTTCTAAGCTATGTAGAATAAAACTTTAATAAAAGATTAATTTTAAAGTAAATTTTAAATAACACTTATGAGCTTAAGTGCAATCTTTTTGTTTGATAAATTCATAGACTAGGAATGCTGCTTGAATCATTAAACAGTCATCAACAGTCTTAAACTTCCTTGTCAAATGAGGAGAGGTTCAGGAGTTTACCAACACTCATTATCCAAACAGAGCTGGGATTAATAATTAAGACTATATGCTGAAGTAAAAACTAAAATGTATTTAAAATCATTAATAAAAAAATTATCAGAAGTTTTTGTTATGTATCAATATGCAATATAATTGATTAAATAACAAAAAATAACATCATTGTAATAAATAATTATTAATTTTGCATTAATATTTTGAAGCTTTAAACTGCTTCATCTTCAGATATCACAACATTCAGTTATGTTAATTATTGTCAAGTAGTTAAAATGACATAGAAGTTGATTTAAGTAAGGAAGAAGCAGACTAGCTGTGACTAAAATATTTTTAAAGATTTTTAACAAAGTTTTTAAAGATTATGAGGAAATAGCATATCTTTGATAATTTTGAATAAAGAATTTATACAAAACTAGAAAAATTCAAAAACACAAAAAAGGACTATTAAACTAAATGTAAATTATATTTCTAATAATTGAAAAATATAACAATGAAACAGCTGCAAAGGATTTGAATTCTAATTTTTGAGTATCCAACGTTTTAAGTGAACCTGATAACTATTTAGTTTATTTACAAAGTTTTGAATTAAATTTCCAAATGCTGTAAACTTTGAATCTTTCACTCAGCAGTTGCATTAAAATATTTTTCAAATTGATAATATCAATGACATTTAAAATATTATTTGTTTGATAAAAAAAATAATATTAAGATAGAATAAATGTTATAGTCTTGCTTCTTTGTCAATAAACCAGTTTATGCTTATCAAGACATATTTTAAGGCAGCTCTTACATTTAACATGCTATAAAATGTTACTAAACTTTAAATATATGAACACATTTTTATATTTAAAGTCAATCATATATAACAATATTTTATAAAACCTTGAAAAATAATTAACTAGATTATTAAATAAATTTACAGATAAATATGCTAATAAATTCAATCCAAAGAATAAAGCAGAAATAGATTTATTGTTGTTTAATTTTAATAATTAAATAATATATTAAAACTTGTTAAAATTAACTTAAAAACTGACATTTTCAATTAAAAGATATAGATTTTTCTGATTGAAGATGTTTTTGAATGATTATATTTTTGATGATGTGTCAGAAACTTGTCAAGAAACTCTAAAATATTAGAAATATGTTTATAAGGTAGATGTCGTTATTAACTTATCAGTATCAGTGTAATACAGTATATAGATAATATACACATCTTAGTATCTAAAATATAAATATATTACTGCCAGGTCATCTGGGTTACTTGAAAAAATTGAGATAACTTTGTCAATAAATTCAGTAATAATTTTTAAAAACTATAAATACAAAAAAAATACATATACTCAATGTTACATGCTGTTTTATGCATTAACAATTTAAATAATCTCCTCTATACACACTGTAAAATATACAACTTACTTCTGCTTGAAACCTTAGATTGCATTTCTGATTTCGAATAACATCGATTCTGCCCGTTTTATTCACCTAAAGAAGAAATACGTTCGAAAATGTTAGTGAAAATTTTGGAAATAAGCACTGTTTTGGTTTCAAGCAGAAGTAAGTCATTAACAATTTGTTTTTTAGTAACAAAATTCCATAACTATTCCACAAAATGGCTAGTTTATTGACTACACTAACATAATTATTATACACCTAACATGGCTTAATTAAAGTAAGTCATAATTAACACTTAATTACAGCATAATTAATATAAACCATACACACCTAAGAAATTTAGCAAACTAATATGGGTGTTTTACAAATACAATATCCAATCTGTTGTTAATTTCTTGCCGAGATACTGAAAAGGTGCTGTGTTATGTGAATCTGTGCTATATGAAACTAATGACTAGTGCAAACCATAGGGTTAGGTTCCAAAAGTTAGCAAAAGTATACTATGTTTTTTTTATAATTGAGAGAAATGTTTATTAAAGCAATCAATAATTAACTAACAATTATAATCAAAATTATTGCATGTTAATATTAAATTTTTCTTCACTGCTAAACACCATTAAACATAGACTTTTTCTTTTTGGCAAAATATATCATCATCTGAGCTTTCTTGTTGAGCTTATTCTGAAGTAGTGACACCATCTTGATTTTTTTTTATTTTTTAAGTCTTCATAAAATCTGATATTTTCATAATACAAAATTTGTTTTATATTATGAAATAAATAACAGAACTATGTTTTCTGTTATTTATTTATTTTAGAATTTTTGTTATAGTTTATTTTTAAATTTTGTATTCATGTTCTATTAATATTTTATCGTAACTGATAAAGATCAGTTAAACTGATTGAAAACATTATTATTTAGTAAATTTTATTGCTGGATTTTTAAAGGTGTGTTTTTTGTTTTTTAACAATTAGTAAGCATTATATGAACTGCTAACTATAAAAAATGCAACACCCAAAGATAAGGATTAGAGATATCAAAGCCAAATGTATGGACTATATAGCTTGTTACAAAGATTAAATGATTAAAAATCCAAGTTGATTAAACTTCTGGCATATGAATTATCTAGTATCTTGTGCAGCTACCAAGGGCATCAATAATCAATGCTACTCACTCTGGCAATGAGAGGATGAAATGTCAAATGTATATTTGGGGAATGTGAATGACATTCCTTGACAAAAAAAAAATTTGGTATTGTATAAAAGCTGCATGGACTGCATGCAGTTTCTATACAATACCAAATTCTTTTTTTATAGTAGCTGTTTACAATGAAAATGGACTGTAACACGAATTCACAACATTTGCACAATAAAACGGTCTTTATTGATTTAAACTCTCTTAAATCATTCAGGCAATATGGTTAGGATTCCTCTTGAATCCAGTACATTCCCTCCAAATGCATGTATAAGTGCCCTCTTACAATAAAAATAAAAAAAAATTTTCCATATAATAATAATAAATAATAGTTTACACAGTAGCTGGTTGTGTCTGGTATGTAGCCATCATGAGATAATTGGCCAGGTTTGTTTTTTGGGGACAAATCCAGTGAAAGTACAGGTCAAGGAAGAAGAGGAAAATTAAGTTAAAAATTTCACCTTTGTCAATCCAGCAAAAATTTAATATAAAAACATTTTCAATCGTTTTAAACAATCTTCATCAGTTACAGAAAAATAGAACATTAAAATAGAACATAAAATGATTATGGAATAAATATAAAAATTAATGGAAGATGTCCTTGTGGATTAAATATGGATAAATAATCATATCATTATATTGGATTAGTATGGCTAAAATAGAACATAAATTGATTATTCCATAATCATTTTATGTTCTATTTTAGCCATACTTTAATGTTCTATTTTTCTGTAACTGATGAAGATCATTTAAAACAATTGAAAACGTTTTTATTATATTAAATTTTTGCTGAATTGACAAATATGTAATTTTTAACATAATTCTTTATCCAGTATATAGTTCCAAACCTTGAATTCCAAAGACACCCATATCAGGTGTTGGACTAGTATGGCACTCAATAAGACATTATGCATGCCTTATTGAGTTTGTTACTGGAATATTATCAAACAGCTTTGCTCATTTATGTGCATTATTCCTAGCACCATTGCATTTGTAAACACCTTTGTTGTAGAATCAACAGTAGCTGAAGCAATTGGCACATTGAAAGGGAGCTTTGGTGCTGCAGACAATATCTAATGGTACATGTGGACACTGGTTGGTTTGCAAAACTAGCTGTTGAGCTAAGGTGTATGATCACTTAGAACCAAGTGCATGACAGGTTTGTATTCTTGTTTGTTAGTGTGACAAGTTTAATGAGATCCTTCATATAAGTGAGTTTGTTCCTTTTCTACGCAATAATGTATGGTTGCTCACTAATATCATAGTCTCATCACTGTGAGCAAATTCTGTCCAACACTATCAAAATTTCTTGGAAGGCTAATCTGTCTTCCTGTAATTCTGCAATTCTCCTTCAAAGTCTGAAATCTGGATGAATGGTTGCCATGTTCTTTGATGGAGCATACTTGATCCTTTCTTTAAGAAAGAACTGTGAACAAACACAATTTTAGCGCTTTACATTAGTTCTGTGCTTAGTTTTTAACTTTTGAGGCACTACTGTCGCATGATTTGCATATGGGATGTTTTTTTAATCATTTGCATATGGGATGTTTTTTTAATCATTTGCATATTCTTTCATTCTCTAACCTACTTGTAAATTTTGGGCATATCTAATAAATCCTTCTGGTCATTGCAATTTTTTGTGGTCAGCAATGTATTTAATTTCCCTTACTAATTATGTGCAATAATAGGAAACAGTTCTCACAATAAAGTTTTAGAGTTTGATTTCAAAGTAAAATAAATGAATTCTGTATTATGTAATTGATTTAAAAATTTTTATGTTATTGAAAGATGTATTAAAATTTCATTTTAGAGTTAATATATGTTTGTTTCCATCTGGACTGATTTGTTTCTTTAGATAGAATCTTTATATAGTAAGAATTAATATATCAAAGACAGAAATTTTGGATATTTACTTGTTTAATTANGGGGGTACGATTCAGGCCTCATTATTCCTAATACCAGTAGTCCAGTAAAAACACGAAAAGCCCCAATCTTATCGAGCAATAATTATAGAATAGAAAAAAAGATTTTTTTCTATTCTAAAATTAATGCTCGGTTAAACTGTAATTTTACTACACTACAGGTTCACTCGGCACTAATGGCACAAATAGACAGGCAAATCAAGTAGATAAACAAGTTGTTTAGACTGTTAAAATGGAAATCGGTGTTCACACTGGGATATTTTAAAGCAAGTTTTTGTTGTTTCTTAGGTTAATAATTTACAGCAAATTGATTAACATATGCCATTTTATAATGAAAGTTAGATGTACCCCTTCGATTTACACTCGTACCCCTGGGGGTACATGTACCCCCGGTTGACAACCACTGGATTAGAGAATGAATTACGTGTTTGGGCATTGAGAGTTGAAAAACAAAAAAGGAAAGTATTAACAAAAAAACCAAAGAAAGTAATGCCACCAGTTCAAGCATGGATTAATGAAGCACGTAGAAGACAATTAAAAAATGAATGGTTAGTTTCAATCAATNGTTCATTAAACATTCTAGTCCTTATGTCAAGATCTTTGCAGAGGTGGTCTCTACTGTTGTTTTGAATCTTCTTAATCTTAATGACCTGCATATATATTTGTATATTAGATTAGAGAATGAATTACGTGTTTGGGCATTGAGAGTTGAAAAACAAAAAAGGAAAGTATTAACAAAAAAACCAAAGAAAGTAATGCCACCAGTTCAAGCATGGATTAATGAAGCACGTAGAAGACAATTAAAAAATGAATGGTTAGTTCAATCAATTGTCACTTCTATTAATTTTGTGATTTAATCAAATATAATTTGTGAGGAGTTTTCTTGTAACTGTATATTTTTTTAAAAATAACTTCAAAATTTTTGAAATTATAGGTTTTGAATGTTGATATAACAAACTTATTTTTTGAACATTTTTAAAATTTGTTATTATAGTAAGTTTTTATTTTGAAAATGTTATAGAACTTAATAGGAACATCAGAATTCTACAACATGTTTATTGAAAATGTTTATAAAATTTATATAAATAACTTTTAATACATGATTAACTTAAGGCAAAAAATGTCCAAAGAAGTATTGTTAAAGATTGTTAAAGAATATGTATTTTTAACAATTTGTAGTACATGAACTACACAAAAAAATTAATAAGGTAATTGCCTTTCATTTTAATTTAAAATTATTTATAGTCCTTAATGAGTGACCTTTAACTGAATTTATTATATCATAGAAAAGTTTGTTGACTAATCATAGAATGATAAAGGTGTGTTTTTTGTTTTTTAACAATTAGTAAGCATTATATGAACTGCTAACTATAAAAAATGCAACACCCAAAGATAAGGATTAGAGATATCAAAGCCAAATGTATGGACTATATAGCTTGTTACAAAGATTAAATGATTAAAAATCCAAGTTGATTAAACTTCTGGCATATGAATTATCTAGTATCTTGTGCAGCTACCAAGGGCATCAATAATCAATGCTACTCACTCTGGCAATGAGAGGATGAAATGTCAAATGTATATTTGGGGAATGTGAATGACATTCCTTGACAAAAAAAAAATTTGGTATTGTATAAAAGCTGCATGGACTGCATGCAGTTTCTATACAATACCAAATTCTTTTTTTATAGTAGCTGTTTACAATGAAAATGGACTGTAACACGAATTCACAACATTTGCACAATAAAACGGTCTTTATTGATTTAAACTCTCTTAAATCATTCAGGCAATATGGTTAGGATTCCTCTTGAATCCAGTACATTCCCTCCAAATGCATGTATAAGTGCCCTCTTACAATAAAAATAAAAAAAAATTTTCCATATAATAATAATAAATAATAGTTTACACAGTAGCTGGTTGTGTCTGGTATGTAGCCATCATGAGATAATTGGCCAGGTTTGTTTTTTGGGGACAAATCCAGTGAAAGTACAGGTCAAGGAAGAAGAGGAAAATTAAGTTAAAAATTTCACCTTTGTCAATCCAGCAAAAATTTAATATAAAAACATTTTCAATCGTTTTAAACAATCTTCATCAGTTACAGAAAAATAGAACATTAAAATAGAACATAAAATGATTATGGAATAAATATAAAAATTAATGGAAGATGTCCTTGTGGATTAAATATGGATAAATAATCATATCATTATATTGGATTAGTATGGCTAAAATAGAACATAAATTGATTATTCCATAATCATTTTATGTTCTATTTTAGCCATACTTTAATGTTCTATTTTTCTGTAACTGATGAAGATCATTTAAAACAATTGAAAACGTTTTTATTATATTAAATTTTTGCTGAATTGACAAATATGTAATTTTTAACATAATTCTTTATCCAGTATATAGTTCCAAACCTTGAATTCCAAAGACACCCATATCAGGTGTTGGACTAGTATGGCACTCAATAAGACATTATGCATGCCTTATTGAGTTTGTTACTGGAATATTATCAAACAGCTTTGCTCATTTATGTGCATTATTCCTAGCACCATTGCATTTGTAAACACCTTTGTTGTAGAATCAACAGTAGCTGAAGCAATTGGCACATTGAAAGGGAGCTTTGGTGCTGCAGACAATATCTAATGGTACATGTGGACACTGGTTGGTTTGCAAAACTAGCTGTTGAGCTAAGGTGTATGATCACTTAGAACCAAGTGCATGACAGGTTTGTATTCTTGTTTGTTAGTGTGACAAGTTTAATGAGATCCTTCATATAAGTGAGTTTGTTCCTTTTCTACGCAATAATGTATGGTTGCTCACTAATATCATAGTCTCATCACTGTGAGCAAATTCTGTCCAACACTATCAAAATTTCTTGGAAGGCTAATCTGTCTTCCTGTAATTCTGCAATTCTCCTTCAAAGTCTGAAATCTGGATGAATGGTTGCCATGTTCTTTGATGGAGCATACTTGNAAAAAATTTCATTGTATTATTTTTTTTCATTTTCAATAGAGCATTTGCTCTACATAGCCACTAATTCTTTCCCCTTCTAGAAAATGCTTTTTTTTTTGTGTGTTTTTCTTTCAAATATTTTATTATTATTTTCTTTATAGCTCTGAAATTTTCTTTCAGTAGTTCATTAAACATTCTAGACCTTTTGTCAAGATTTTTGCAAAGGTGGTCTCTATTGTTGTTTCCAGATGTTAAATCTCAATGAACTGAATTAAAATATTAAGTGTTTACATATTAACAACACTTTTAAAATCTCTTTAACCTCTTTAAAGACTCTCTAAGCTCTCAATAGCTACTATTTAACATTAGACAATAAGCTTTAAGTAAATCAAAAAACAAACAAAATTCATGCCTTATCAGTAAAAAACACATTTAAAACAAACTTTTCCAGTGAACCAGAAAACCTATTCAATTCAATTCTTATTCAAATTTTATACGTATGAGGATGCAATATTAAAATGCTAAGTTCCAAAAACATTTATCATGATTTAAATACAGTGGAACCTCTACATTTGTCATTAATCTGTTCCCAAGGACCTAACGAATATGGAATATGATGAATATAGAAACAATTTTTTTCATAATAAAAACTGATATTCAATTAATCTGTTCCCATCCTGAAAAAAAGGTACAAGAATAAATATTATGTTTGTAAAACTTTACTGTATTTATTTAGTACAATAAAGATATAGCAGTGGAAAGGGAAGAACAGTATTATTGTTTAGAAGAAAACATATCAATTAAAACATTAGGCAATTCCAATTATGATCATGGGGTCTGTTTTACCAATGATTCAGTAGTACTCGATTTAATAAAGAACTTGTCCAGTGTTGTGTGTTTTTGTCTGCTTTTTAAAACTTTTCTGAAATAGGCAATTACATTATCATTGAATGTATTGTATTTTGGTTGACTACAGCAACATTTGGGTGCCACTTTGGAGTGACTGGAACTTTGTTTCTCGCATTGATTATTTTCAATAACTCAACAACACACACGACGATCACACAAAGCAAACTGATTAACTACAGCTAACTAACACGGCTAGATAATCAGCATGGGCGTGCGATTGTTGTGCCACTTGCAGTGTTGGAAATGACGACAAATACAGAAAACACTGATGAACATGGAAAAATAAAAAAGTCATCAAAATGTGACAAATATCAAATATTATGAATATAGAAGTTCCATTGTATTTCCAAAAATAAAATAAAGCAATTACTTTTAGTAATTTATTTTTGGAAATACAATAAAATAAAGAATAAAATAAAAAATAAAATGAAGCTTTATTTTATTTTATTCTGTATTTTATTTTTTCTGTCAAATTTTTAATAAACACAGTCATGAAAATCCTTAACTTTTCTACAAATAGAAGACATAAAAGATTTAGTTATTTTAACTATATCAATCTGTTTAATGCATTCTAAATCTTCCTGATTCAAAAACTTAAAGTTGAAAATAAAATGAAGCATTATTATTCAAATTACTACTTAACCAGCTTCATTACATCAAATACAGCAGAGAGATGAGTAATAAAACTAGTGAAATATTTAAAATAGAATAAATCAACCTTTAGTATCCAACAAAAGCATTACAGAATAAATGTCTTCAACTAAATCTCTACTTTTTCTTACTGGATATTGAAAGCTAATTTATCTTGTTTTAAATATTTCACCCAGTTTTGTTGTTCTCCTCCCTTAATGACATGAAAGTTTTGGTTGGAAATTAATTCAAATATCAAGAAAGATTATAATGTTGAATCAATAGTGTATTATTTCAGTCCATTTTCTATACAAGGCTTCAAAAAGTTTGCGAATCCTCCTAAATTGCTTATAATTTGCTCAAGGAATGCCATCTGAACTAGTGAGATGAAACACTCTTATACTATATTTAGACAACAAAAGTTAATCAAAATAAATTTATTCCAATCAAGTTAACCAGGAATAACAATAATATAGGTCAATACAGGGTTTGTACAAAATGCAGCTTGATTTAAGTTAACATGATGCAGTTTTTCTGGTTGTTAATTCTAGCAGAAAACTGTTGCGATTCATGTCATTAATCTGTTTCAAGATTAACTCAGTTGTAGAAAGGGTATTAAAACAACCCAGTTGTTAGAATATTGATTAGGATCAACTAATTTCATTCAGTTCAAACAAAAAAAAAAATTAATTGGGTTCAAAGTCTTGATCAGGGTTAACTCTCCTTTAATAAATGTAGTATTATGGAAAAATTTATAAGCATGAGCATCTTCATTAAATTAACCATAGAATTTAGATCATTTATTTAATGTTTAAAACCTTTGTTTGTGTAATTTCTTAAATGGCATATTTCATTAGTTAAACTCAAATGGTTTTGTTTTGTTATTCTTTTTATATTTTATGTATGCACATATAGAAAATCATACTATAAAATCTTATGCTATGTGATCAACTTTTGCAAATACGACCAACATTTAATGTTTTTCTTTAATATTGAGGGAGAAAACAAGTTTCTATATGTTCTTTTAATTTAAATTTCCCATATATTCTGGTATATTATTGTTCCCCTTTTCTTCTCTAATAATCCTTTATTTTATAGATTAAAAAGTAAAGTATTTTGTCTCATTCTGTATTAAGGCGTCCATTTATATATGGACTTCTTAACAGTATGGCTAGAGGTGAAGTATAAAGTCAAACATATGGAGGTCATTTAAATATGACATCCACACTGGGAGGAGTATATGTAAAAATTTTGTGACATGATAGAGTGGTGATGTTAGTAGAATGATGATATTCTAAAGATTCTTAAAAATTTTCCTGTTTGAATTAATTTTTTTTTAACCAAAATAATTACGCAGAAGTATTTTGATTATTAGCCCTGCTTTGGCAGAAAATATGAATAAATTAATGTACAGTAGATCAGTTTTACAGAAATGCTTAATTTTAATATCAGGGTGGTAGATCAATGTAACATCAGCATGGAGTGTCTAAACTTTGCTGACAAAATGTGGCAGGAAGGCATAGTAGTCAAATAGGACTTAAAATTGGTAACATCATATTTGAATGACCCCTAAGGAAAGATATTAAAGGTTGATTTATCTTGTTAAAATCATATTTTAACATGAAAAGGCAATACTAATTAAATGCTTTGTTATCATCCAAATCAAAAGGTGCTGTTTGACTTTAATATTACTTAAATCAATAAAGTTCCTACTCAATTATAAAAAATTCTAAGATTGACTTATAAAATTTCCTCTTAATTCTTATAAAATTTAATTGTTAATTTCACAACTAAAGATTATTCCTCCAGTTATTTTGTTTAACTCTATAAAATTTTTCAATAAAATTTAATATTTTAATTGTTTCATACCATTAACCTCTATGAAACATCAATGAGTTTTACAGTATTATCAATGTTTACAACAGATTTCACATTGTACATAATGATTATACATTACATCTTAAAATGTTTATTAAATAATGAAAAATAAAGGGCAGGAAAAAATGTAATTTATATAAAAGCAAGAAAATTGGTATAGAATAGTTCGTAATATGTAATAAGATATTTTTTTCTGAATAAATCATTTATTTCATTAATCATTCAATTTTAAACATGCTGCATTCGAATACGCACGTGTTTTTATATAATATACATGTCGAAATCCCCCCGGGGGAGATGGACAGGATTAAGGCTTGCCGTAAAAAACTCTGCTTCTATTTGTACTATTTTAGATGCGGTTTTTTGCGTTTTTGTTTGCGTTTTAATAGTGTACGGGGAATTTCGACATGTATATTATATAAAAACACGTGCGTACACTTAGGGCGTCGTACTCGTAGCGCCATCTGTTGGACATAGAAACCTTAACCCTAGATATCTTTTAATGATTATCTTTTAATTAATACAACATCTGCAGGTTTGATTAATGGTGAACATTCCGGGGGTCATAAAGATGCTACAGTTAAAATTTGGTAACAATTGGTTCAGTATTTTTCATGGTTAGAGGTCACAAACAAAAAATATGTTGTCTCTTTATATAGTAAATAAAAATAAATTAAAATAAAATAAAAAAAAAACAAAACAACTACAACTATATATAGTATAGTATAGAAGTATAAATATAGATATAGATTCTGTTGACATACCCTATTAAAACGCAAAAACCCGCATGTAAAATAGTAGAAATAGAAGCAGTTCTTTACAGTAGTAAAGCAGTTCTTTCCCCCAGAGGGGGAAATTTCGACATGTATATTATATAAAAACACGTGCGTATTCGAATGCAGCGTTGTGTGAAAATGTCAAAGGAATTGGTAGGAACGAACATTACATTTTTATTTATATAGATAAAACAGATTTATATAGACTAAAACAAAGATAAAAATCTGTTAGTAGTCTTCTGCTTCAGTATCTTAATAAAATAAAATGCTAAAATAATAAAAGAATTCAGCATACTATTGAATTTTAAAAAGTAAAAACTTAATAAAAACGCACCAGAAAGCTCCTATCACTAGCCTCTCACCTCGAGTCCGAATCCCATCTGCCCTCTCCCCTCTTATTCATCCCCTAAGGGGTGGCACACCCTTCCTTTGTTCTAGGATATTTTCAATGACCAAATAAAGGAAAGAATTTCGAAAAGGAACATTCCACAGAATAAAAACAATAGAACAAAGAAACGGGAAGTGAAAAATAGAACGTTGAAGTAAAAATAAACTATAAAATACATAGCGTACAGCCACAATTAACTTAATTTATTTCTGTATAATTAACCCATGAAGTTTCATCAATTTTAGAGGAAATATGTTTGAAAGATTTATTGTAAAAGGAATATCAAACAAAGTAGTTTGTTTGAACTAAATTGCAATCAATGCAAACAATCAATGCAAACAATCAATGCATACAACACATATATAATTTACAGAAAGTAATTTTTAAAATTAAAATCTAAAATTTATGATAATTCTGTTATTACGTAAAAAAGAATAAAAAAGGATGAACACTTTTCTTAAATTACAGTGGTGCCTCGTATAACGTACGCCTCGAATAACGGACGCTGCGAATAACGGACTTTCTGTTTGACCGTTACGTGACTCGAACAACGGACTTTCCGTTCAGCAGTCACGTGAGGCGAACAACAGTCTTTCTGCGAACAAGTGCGAATGATGTTTCCAGTCTTTTGCCGTTGCCAATGACAATCTGCTATTTTTATAATATATTATTAGTAGTTCTAAAGTACAGAACTCTCGTTGGGATTCGGCTTGCTCCCTTGTTTATTACGTACATCACCTCAGTGCAGGGTATTTACATTTATTCAAGTGTTGTGCAAATCGTAGCTTCTAAAAAACAGAAAGGTGATTTCAATTGAAACAAAGCAAGAAATCATCAGGAGTGAAAGTTGACAAAAACTTCCTTGTCAAAGAAGGAGAGGTTCAAGAGTTTACCAACACTCATTATCAAAACAGAGCTGATGCCAACAGGATCAATAATCTCTACAATGACACCCTTGCCCGTCATTTCCGATAGGTGTTGAAGAAGAGAGAGAAACAGACCACCTTGCACATGTTTTTCAAGAAGCAAGCTGCCAAAAAACAAAGGATGGAACAAGAGGAGTTCACCCTGCAAGCTCCGGTAGCCTCTCCTGAATCTGACTCCGATTAAAAAACAATAAAAAGAGACCCGCTACAATGTATAAAATGTCTGTATCGGTATGAATATGTGAAGAAAGTGTTACTCTACCTCCTCACAACATCTGACTACCCAGCATAATTAGTGACTGCTCCATTTTCATTTTTTTTTTACGGTACAGTACGGTTATTTTATGCTGCGGAACGAATTATATGTTTTAGCATGTATTTCTATGGGAAAATGCGTTTCGTATAACAGACGTTTCACTTAACGGACGTGCACCTGGAACGGATTAAGTACGTTGTACGAGGCACCACTGTAATTATCTATTTACAATTTATAATTATGTAACTTTATCAATATGCAAGTTTCAGTTTTCTACAGCGCCATCTTTTGTTTAAAATAGTCATTTATATTTTATAAAATTATAATGTCCTGCCATCTATCGCAAATATTTAAAAATATTTAAAGCGTAGTTCGAAAAATCGTAAATAATATATATTTTTACTAAGTAATTTACTAACATTCTAACAAAACAACAATAAAACGTAATTATCATAATTACAAAGCTAATTCCTTGTTTAAACAAATAAAGTATTCATATTACTAACATTTGTATCGAAAATAATATAAATAAAAACGTTTTTGACATACTTTCATACAAATATATCATAACTTACTCGTTTGTTAAAAAATAAGTAATTTGATACATTTCTAAAAGAATATGAAAGTTTATAAAGTAAAAAAAAGAAGACAGCAGTCACGTGAACACAACTTCCGCTACGTAACCCTAGTATGACGTCACCGTTTAAATATCCGGTTTAAAAGGACAAAGAAAAATCCAAAGAAATGAATATAACTTTAAAACTAAAACTTAATAATTCTCTAAAATGAAAACATATTAATTAAAATATATAAATGAATGTAATACAAGCCAATTTTCTTTTTTAAATTTTTAATATTGCTTAAATTCTGCAATTTAATATATACCAATTAATTAAATAAACTAATTATACATTATAACGAACCGAATGTGTATAAAAGGACATACTTACATGTAGACTACACCCACATGTAAAAACAAAAGTAAAATGGCAGCGTTGTCGATTCGACTGTTGGACGAACAAAGAACTGTTGGAAAAATGTAGTAAAATTAAAATTAACATAATTTACGATACGTTTAATAAACTAATACTTTAATATAACATAAAATTAATAGTATACTATCAACTAGTACAGTAATCAGACATAAAATTTGATTACATTAAATAAAATTGAAATTAATTTACAGATCATCAACGTAAACAAAAGAATACGAATTTTTTAAAAAAATATTACTAAATATAAGCAAATAAATAATATACCAATCAAAAGTACAAATACTTCCATATTAGAATTCTTTGTTTTCATATTTTTAATACAAAAATTCGATTTTATACGAATTTTTTACGTAATATAAGCAGATTTAACCTATGACCTTGGAATTTCCCGAGCACGGCTGCACGTGACAGTGTCGGTATTAGAATTCTTTGTTTTCATATTTTTAATACAAAAATTCGATTTTATACGAATTTTTTACGTAATATAAGTAGATTTAACCCAATGACCTTGGAAATTCCCCGAGCACGGCTGCACGCGACAGTGTCGGCATTGGATGAGGCGATAAGGGCAATAAACGTAATTGGTCAACACAGATTCATCGAGAAACCAAAGGAGAATATTCGTTCTTTACTATTTTAAATGCGCATGAAACTAGAGCTCACTTCTCACAAAAATTGAGAGAATATTCGATCTGAAATTAGAAATTTTTCACTTTACACAAAATATTTCGAATATGGAAGATGGATGCTGCATGAACTGTTTCTTGAGGCCCTGTTGGACAACGGCTCTTATTTTCGGAGTAGACATCTTGCAGATGTGTTCCTGCGAACAGCCAACTTATGTACGTAAGACTGAGAAATTAAGAAAGATCTACACTGGGTTTGTTCATGTTATATTATGCCAATATACTATAATTTTGTTATGGCAAACTTTACCTGGTGTAAAAAAATATGCACTCTGTCACGGGTTCTTTGACGTATTCGGGACTAACGCTCAAATAATGAAAATTGCAACGTCAATCACATTAATCACTTACTCAATCTGTCTGACATCTACCAATAAAACAAAATTTCACTTGATTAAGATTCTTCGAAACAGATATTTTTATCGAAAAATTATTACCGAAAGTAATGGTTTGCTGAGAAAGGTGTCCTTTCTCGTTTCTTTTATTGTTATATTTTTAGTTATTATTTTGGTTGTAATTTATCCAGCGTTGGAAAAGAAACAAATGTTTCGACTAGAGGCACTTTTTTGTGCTGTTAATATTGGATTTTCGACAACTTTAATTACAGGAGGAATAGAATATGTTATGCTGTTAGCAGATGTTATTATATTTGTTCTTCATAAAGAGTTTGAAGAAATTTCGAGAGTATTATGCGAAATAAAAAGAAGCGACAGAAATCGAAAGAAGAAATTACAAGAATTGATGATTTATCACCAAGAACTGTGGGTTATTGTGAATCAGTGGAACACAAAATTCAGATTGACTTTATCAGTTATTTATTTCGGAATGATTTGGGGAACGAGTTTTTTCTATTACGACGTTTTGTATCTGAACATGCACGTGTTGTTTCGATTGTGGAATTTGGCATTAACAATTCTTTTTTCATTTATCTGTATTATATCTGCCTGTTACCTGTGCTGCATCGCATTTACGGTATTTATTCACTAAACTTAAAAAACTATTTAAATATTAATTGCATTGTTTATTTATATCTGTTTTTTAAGATGCAGAATGGATATCAGGAGATTCGGCAATTTGCAGTTTGTAATTTGAAACTCTCAGAAAAGTTAAAGGTAAAGATTTTCGTGATTTTTATGTTATATAAGTCAAGTTTTATACACTAAATTGAATGTCAAAAATAATTGATTGTATAGATACTAAATTTTATGAAACGATTCGGAAAAGTGTCCTTGTGTCTTACGATAGGAGGTATATTTTGCGTCAACAAGAGGATTCCTCTAAAGGTAGGTTTTCTTTAACAACTCCTTAAATATTCTATAGAAATTCAGATAAATAGTTACGTTTATTTTGTTGTATTTCAGATGGTGAATACATTGCATTCTGTGTTTTCGGGACTTTTAAAATTAAAGAATGTGTCGAATGACAGACACGTTTGCAGTCAATTTTTCACTGGCAATCAAACTAATTTAAAGTAGAATTCTAAAATTTTCACCGTTTTTTTACCATACAGGAATTGAAATTTTTATTGCTCACAACTGTTGTTAATTATACGTTATTTTAATTGTTTTTGCTTTAAAGAATAATCAAGATTTTATGACAGTATTTTTGCACAAAATATAGAATCTATGTGAATTCAATTACTTTTATTCAGACGAAGTTATCAAATGTTAATTACAGTTTTTTGTCTTTGATGCAATTGCAACATCGATTATAGCCCAACCAGCGGTCGACTGTATGAAACCACTAAACACTGGTGTTCGCACCTACTCAACGCATAGTGTAAATCTTGCAGTCTAACAGGAAAAATCCTAAATTTTAATATAAAGCATCATTGTCTGTATTTTGAGTAGCTTTTGGTAATAAAATATAAATTTCAGTAATTGTGTAAGTTATTCATTATATCTAAAAAATTATTTTTTACAGTGCATTTAGTATAAGAATCTGCAAAACTTTCAAATTTATATAACAAAAAATAAGTAACATTTAATTGTTTAGTGTTATGCAGGGCTGTGGAGTTGCGTAAAAATCTACGACTCTGATTTTTCCTTACCATTCGTCTCCGACTCCGACTCCGACTCCGACCATGAGCGGACTTATTACCGAAAGAGACCAGGAAATTCTGATGTCGACAAGTGACCTCAGAATAAAAGATCCAATAAAATAAAGTTCTAACAAAGAAAGAGCGTAAAAACTTTTTATTCCAAAGCTAAAAGACTTCTCTACGTAATATTTAAATATGTATGCGATAATTTTTACTTTTCCGGCTGTTATGCATAACAGATGGAAAGTGTAGCACTCGCTCAATGAATAACTCCTAAAAAATTTTTACATTTTTGGACTCGTGTCACCGTAAAATTTCGAGATATGCAAAAGATTCGAGGTTTTTTTCTATATGTTTGGATGTTAGACTGTGTGGGGGCATGATTTTGTCCATTCTGTTTGAAGCCTAATAATTTTTGTGGTGAGAGTGGTCAGAATCGGAGTTAGATGAGGACACAAAAGTTAGTTATTAAGCGTCAAATTAGTTCAACTAAATCATGTCCCCATGCACATTCTAGCATCTTAGGCGACAACATTTTAACGGGTTTTACTGTACTACTAGCAGACCCCGCCACGCCTTGTTGTGGCTCAAAATGTATCTATTATAAATGTATAACACCCCTGGGAGAAAATTTTTCGAAAAATTTCTTCTCAGTGTACATTCTCTTGACGACAGATAGCACGTGTGTGCTGTGTGTGTCTGTGTGAGGTTTTTTCGGCTCCGTTTTCGTTTACGATTTCAGCGTGGATTTTCGTCTCACATTGGATTACGATATATCGATGGAATCGGCTAACTATCCTCTACCTGTAGGTACAAGTTTTATTTAAATCGGTCAACTCGTTCTTGGGTTATTGTCGTCCGATTTTTTCGGGTTATTTCGGCCCGCATCGGGCTTCTGGCTTGCGTTCGGCCCGCATTCTAGGAGGTATTCGTCGGTCCGCCAAGCTTTCTATCGGCCCTGCAATTTTCATCACTGTACGTGTTTTACTCGTTCAGTTACTCGCGCTTAAAAAATTTACCGTTAAACAAAGAACCACGTGGTCGACCTAGCCACTCGGCGCGACGTAGCCGTCTCGGCGTTCGGCGGATTGCGGGCTCTGTCTTGGATTCACGGGAAATATTGTATCGACTTCCGATTAAGTGTCAAATTAAGTCTGTTATACGGTTATCTCGTTTTGTTAGTTGATAAGGATTTTATTTTCTGTTTGCTTCGCCGTTCGGCTTGCGTGGCGCCGATCGGGGTGTACGCGATTCCTCGCCTTTGGTTGGCCTCATCGGCACGCGGTTTTGTCTGTCAGCACGGTACTCTTCTCTGTGTATCCACTGATTTGTATTTTGTTAAGGACTTACTTTCTCGGGACTTACTATCATCCAGCCGTTCAGCTAGACCAGCTTGGATTCACCACTGATTGTGCTCAGCTACGTGGTATTTACTGGGTGGAATCTTCCATCTGTGTGTTTGTGAGTGTGCCATTAGTGAAGTTTTAGTCTACCTTTCCACTCCAGTCAGTATGGCGACCAGGGAGCCTATTCCTTCATCGTTATCCGCAACTGATCACTCCAGAGTGCCTAGTGCAAATAGTGTATCTGATTTTCGGGTGTTAGCGAACTCTCTTGAAGACACAATACTTAACGAAGCCAATCAGCACTTCAAGAGAGTCATGGATCTCCTGCCGGAGAAATGTGGTAAAAGCTTGAAAACAGAGGAACGTAAAGAAGTCAGAGATAAAATAACACGCCTGTTCGCGTGTCTTGGGCAATTTCATGGTATATTAAGGGAGGTCAGAACCAACCGGCCCCAGGTTATCCCTCAAGCTGCCCCACCTGTGTCAACCGCAACTTATGCCGAAGTTACAAATCTGAATACTCGGCCTAGTATGACTACTAGAACCATCAACAAGTCTCTTAGGAACAAAATAAACAATGAGGGCACTGGCGGAAGCTATGCCTTGATTCTATATCCCAAATCCGACGACCCAGACAGCAAAACTAACATGCAGCACATAGAGAATAAAATAAAAAATAAGGTGAAGCCACAGGAGCTTAAAATTAAAGTCAAATCTGTACGGAAAGTAAAAAATGACGGAATCTGTTTTAGGACAGACAGCCATAGGGAGGCTGAGATTCTGGCTAATGCTATAGAAAACCTTCCAGAAATATCCAACAGAATTAAAAGCAAAATATCTGCAGGTAGAAGGCCAAGAATTATTTTAAACAACGTGCCTATTTCGGTGGACGAAGCAGAAATTACCTCCATCATTTATGACCAAAACGAAATCTTCCAATCCACAACCAAAGAACAATTTATAGATAATACCAAGATAAGCACAATACTTTACAGGAATAACACAATAGAAAATTGCAGACATATTGTTTTGTCCACTACCCCAAAGATACGTGATCTTCTGGTCCGTACCAAACATATAGCGATTCAATGGGCAAATATTTTAGTCAATGACTACATTCCACTGGTAAGGTGTTACCAGTGCTGTGGCTTCAATCACATCTCGACTAATTGCCCTAACAAACAACGGTGCAGCCACTGTGCGAAAGGGCACAGGTTCGGGGAATGCCGCAGACTCGAACAAACTCCCTGCTGCATAAACTGCAAGAACGCCAACAAAGACATATCTGTCTATGATCGCCAACCTACAGACCATAATGCTTTCAATCCGCAGTGCCCAATAACTTCAAAAATGAAAACACAAGCTATAAGACAGATCAACTATGGCCTATAGTCACTCCACGCATAATACCAGGATACTCAATGTACAGGATTCTACCAGTCTTCCTACCTCCAACATAGCTCATATCAACAACAGAAGTAAACGCAAAAAGAAGACCATATCCATACTACAGATTAACCTCCAAAGGGCCAAGGCCCCCTCATCTTTAATTATTAAAACAGCAGAGGATTGGGACTCGGATATTATTGTAGCCCAGGAGCCGTACCTATTTAGGGGAGAGCTAATGAACTACAGAGGCTGGAAAACACTCCCTCCTAAGGGCTCTCAGACCAACACTAAAACAGCCATCCTAGTTAGGAACACCAACCTCACTGTGCAGTACTTGCCACATCTGTCCACGTACTACGTCACTACATGTACCATCAATCTAAACTTCGGAAACATCTTCATTTCCTC
>NW_019392616.1:86419-93085 GCF_000671375.1 Centruroides sculpturatus
CTTCTTAGTGTACATTCTGTTGACATACCCTATTAAAACGCAATCAAAAACGCAAAAACCCGCATCTAAAATAGTATAATAGAAGCCAAGTTTTTCACAGTAAGCCTTAATCCTGTCAGTCTCCCCCAATGGGGTAATTTCGACATGTATTCGACAGCCTATGTCCACCCTGAGGTTCCATTCTAAATATTGGTGAAAGAATTTTTGAAATCAGATGAGTAGTTTTGGAGATTACCTGCTGCATACAAACTAACATACAAACATTACCTCTTTATTATATTAGTATAGATAATAAAATGCCAAAAAAGCTTACTTTGATGGTAGAGACGAGTTTTTTTTAATTTTGAACGCTAATAACGAGTAAAATATTCATTAAGAGATATTAGACATGACCACTTTTATGTCTTCACCCTGTCGATCTTTAAAACCCAATCGAGAAGAAACAGGTAGACTGTGTACTTTATCATTAAAATTTACAGTTTATCCTATTTGTTCTCTATTACATGGGCAATATTATTAATTGAAAACATTATATGTCGTGTCTAAACTGTTTCTGAAAATGATACTAACGTTATATGTTCATTTTACATATTAATTTTCACGAAGAAAATGTTAAATAAATTTCTTTTATCTCTCTTGCAAACTGTTCAAAACGGTTGTTCGAACCACTTATTGTTCTACTTCACCAGTCCGAGTGTGACGTCAGGTTCAGGCCTGGTAGGTATCTGGTTAATAAGCAATAATTACGTTTATAATTTTAGCATAATTATTCGAAAAGGTTTAGCAGCGAGTAATAGTTTTAACATGAGAACAAGAATAAAATTTAATGTTCTTATGCGAGTGTATTGTATGATGGTTCACGATTGCAGAAAAATAATGTAGTTTTAAAAATAAATTTGATTTTCGATTTAAAAATTCCTAAACCACTTTTAAATGGTTTTTAAACGCGTATGTTTTAATTTTTATTGATTTGATTTTAGTTTTGATTAATAGATTTTATTATTATTATTATTTCCTTTTTTGTGTAAAATGGCTAGGTTGTATGATTTAATTCGTTGATATCTGCAGGGGTCGAACATTTGTTATTAAAGTGAAAAGTTTTCTATGACAATTAGTTGGAACCTCTGGCACAATGAATGATTTTTCACATAGAAATCAACTAATGTGCTAAAGACGAATTGGTTTGGAAAACAATTGATGTTTTGAAACAAAAAAAGTTTATGGTTTTACAACACATGCGTAACGACAGTGTTAAGGGAAACTGGTCCCTATTTAGGCGTTACAGACGTGGAGAAAACCCGAAAAACTCCACACGGCCAGCCCGTCTGAGCAAGGTGCGAACCCACGAACGAACTCCCCGTGTTTAAGGTACGAAGACCACTTAGCCACTGGTGGGTTCTTTTTTACCGAAAGAGACTTCGACTCGAAGAATCTTCCATTTAAGTGCTACCCGTTATTTTTTAGAGGGGATTACCCTTCTAAGCATTAAGGTTCGTATATCTCCACTTTTCTGCCACCAACTACAACAAACGAAGGTATGTACAGTGCTAGTTTGTTAAACAAAGTTTACATGTTTGCTGCTGTAATGATACATACTACGTTTTCTTACATTTTCATCAAAGAAAATTACTGTATATTACAAATAAAATCACAAAAATTTCGGAGACTAGAACGGATTAATTGCATTTGCATTAATTTCTATGGGAAAAATTGCTTCGGTTAACGAACAATTCGGTTAACGAACGGAGTCGCAGAACGGATTAAGTTCGTTAACCGGGGTTCCACTGTATAAGGTGTTAAATCTCGTAATAACATGAAATTTGTATTGTGCATTGCATTTTAACAATTAGGTAAGTAAGGTTTTAATATATACAGAATAAAATATATTCGAAAATTAAACTTGTATTGTTTTTACAGTGTAATGGATGCTCTGCATTGAAATCCTGGTGTAAACTGACTTTTGTTTTTTTAAACAAACATTTTATTACAATTTTTAAATTTAAAGTTGTATTTAACTCTTTTGTTTTTATTGGAGCAAATAAACATTTGTATTGTCTGAAAAACTTGACATGTTGGACTCTGAAAATCATCTGCATACGACAATTCTTCCGATACAATTAAATCTGTACCCACCTGGATGAGGCTAATGAACACTGGTAGTTGATTCGTATTTCAACAATAAGCTGGCTACGCGAAGTTTTTCGGGAATTTTGTATATACCACTTACATAGGGGGTCAGTTTTTTATAAAAAGTTGTCCAGGTATGGAATTTGATAGACCACGTGTTCCGTTTTTGTATTATTTTTCTAATAAACAACGCAGGTTAGAATCAGCTACAAAGTAGACTTCCTTAATTCTCAATTTCCTATTAAATTAGCCCACCGGAATGGATAAAACAACTGAACTGTAATAGTTGGTCTTATCAAAATTAAATGGAAACCAGCTTAATTTTGAAGGTGTGGATGGGTTTTATAAAAAGTTGTAAATGCGTTACAATTTTACTTGTTAGCATTTTTAAGTCTGACTTTACTACAGATACACACTACACCGTTTGTATTCCCACCCCTCGACCTTCTAGTTACAAAATTTAATAGCTTTTAATTTCTTAATAAATAAACCTTCCTGCAAAATTTGGAAATGTTTTCGACAAAAAGCACATGAATTAAGCTTCAAACAGGGTGAACAAAGTCGTACCACCCACACGCACTAACATCTATCTTTACACACAGGTTGGCTGGTTGGAGCTTTTTGGCGCTACAGCCATATAGGCGAAGTTGTATATATCATGTCAAGAGATGAAGGTTCTGTTTGGGAACTCGTTCCCAAACAGAACCTCTCAGAGAACAACTTAAATTTTGAAATTATGTTTGACCATTATGTAATTATCATCTTACTTTTCCGGCTGTTGTAACATAAGACGGCTTACATTTCTTGCTGTTATCATACAATAGTGTAACGGTGTCAGATTTGACAATGTGCATTTTGGAATCGCTATTTTTTTACACTTCTGAACTGATAAAGATGCCTGGAATGTGTCTGTGTGGTTTGTTTAGTTGAATATATCGGGATGGGTTAAGTACTAAGAAACGAATTTTTGGTACAGTAACTTATGTATAAGGGGCAACGATGCTATTCAAGTATTACGACAGCAGTTATGGGACCATTCAAGTATTACGACAGCAGTTATGGGGAGGGTAGAATTTGATTGTATTTGTAGCTTATGATGCACGATTGCACCCATGATGTAATTATTTTTGTCTCGGTCATCACAAAACTATGTGGAAAAAGCAAGTAAATACGTAAGAAATAAACGTTTGGTGACATAATTAGAGGTGGTAGTACCTTTCTGGATTGTTTGTTTTTGTTCGGATTTTAACATTAATATTTACTTTTTTTGTAGAAAGACACAAGGTTGAAGACACACGAAAGAGGAGCTGTGATGTAACTAGTAGAGAGATCTCTTAACGTTCATGAAATGCTTAGATTGCACAATTGTTTTATCTATAATGGTTTGCAATCACTTTCAAATTTTATAATTATAATAAAGGACATACAGGAGCTAAGAGATCACGTAAAGTATATAATATATTATCCAAATTATTTAACTGTAGAGGAAGGGTATAACATTTTAAAACTTGATCTGATACTGCAAAACGGTATTATTTCGTTTAAATTCACGCTAATTTGTTTTAGACGGACGTATATAATGTGTGATTTATGTTTAGATGTGTCGATTACTGATACAGATTTGCTGCAAAATAACCTTCATGGATTCCTAGAATCAACTAATGGATTTCTAGAATCCATTATACAAAGATTACAGCAGTTTATGACAGAGATGCACGAAGAAATCGAAACTGAAGTAAATTTTTTAACAGATTGAATCATTAAGGTGAGGAATTCTTTTCTTTTCAGGTTTTTACAAAGCTGACTTGTTAATGCTATAAATCTCGTGAATTTTTCAGGTTATTTGACTACTCTTCAGACATTCCCGAAGATGATTATCCTTACGATCAAATTCAATTTCTGCCTTGAACTGCGAGGTGTTAAATCTCGTAATAAAATAAAATACAATAAACAACACGAATTTCAATACCTAGGTAAGTAAGATTTTAGTATATACAAAATAAAATATATTCGAAAATTAAATTTGTATTGTTTTTACAGTGTAATGGATGCTCTGCATTAAAATCCTGGTGTAAACTGACTTTTGTTTTTAAACATTTTATCACAATTTTTAAATGTAAAGTTGTATTTAACTATTTTCTTTTTATTGGAGCAAATAAATATTTCTATTGTCTGAAAAACTTGACTTGTCGGACTCTGAAAATCATTTGCATACGACAATTCTTCCGATACAATTAAATCTACCCACCTGGATGAAGCTAATGAACACAGGTAGTTGATTTGGTATCTCACCAATAAGCTGGCTATGCGGAGTTTTTCGGGATTTCTGCATATTACACTTACGTAGGTGGTCCGTTTTTTATAGAAAGTTGTCCAGGTTATGCTATTTGATAGACCACGTGTTTCGTTTCTGTATTACTTTTCTAATAAACAACGCAGGTTAGAATCAGCTACAAAGTAGACTTCCTTAATTCTCAATTTCCTATTAAATTAGCCAACCGGAATGGATATAACAACTGAACTGTAATAGTTGGTCTTAGCAAAACTAAATGGCAAACAGCTTAATTTTGAAGGTGTGGATGGGTTTTATAAAAAGTTGTAAATGCGTTACAATTTTACTCGTTCGCATTTTTAAGTCCGACCTTACTACAGATACACACTACCCCGTTTGTGTTCTCACCCCTCGACCTTTTAATCACAAAATTTAATAGCTTCAATTTCCTAATAAATAAATCTTTTTGCAAAATTTGGAAATGTTTTCTACAAAAAGCACAGGAATTAAGCTTCAAACAGGGTGAACAAAATCGTACCACCCACACCACTAACATCTATCTTTACACACAGGTTGGCTGGTTGGAGCTTTTTGGCGCAATAGCCATATAGGCTAAGTTGTATATATCATGTCAAGAGATAAAGGTTCTGTTTGGGAACTCGTTCCCAAACAGAACCTCTCAGAGAACCACTTAAATTTGAAATTCTGTTGGACCATTATGTAATTATTATCTTACTTTTCTGGCTGTTGTATCATAACACGGCTTACATTTCCTGCTGTTATCATATAATAGTGTAACCGCGTAACATTTGACAATGTGGATTTTGGAATTGCTGTTTTTACACCTCTAAACTGATAAAGATACCTGAAATGTGTCTGTGTGGTTTGTTTAGTTTGAATATATCGGAATGGGTTAAGTACTAAGAAACGAAATTTTGTTACAGTAACTTATGTATAAGGGGCAACGATGCTATTAAATTGTGGTTAATGGTCGAAGAATTGGGGAAAACTAAGACATAAGGAATCAATAGTCGTAGCTCGTGATAGCAATTACGCGGGCGATTTAGGGGTGCTCGGGGTGCAGCTGCAAATCTACTTTCTGAGAGTTCGGGTAACTTTCCCATTCGAGTAAAGTCAAGTATTTCAGTTAGTAAAAAGTTACTTAAGGCACAAGGTTTGTATCCTTTAGGAATCCATTGTAAAATGTTCTGGATTCGCTGGTGTTTTACTGGCAAGATTAACAGGGTAGATACCCTGTTAATTATTATTACATTTAACTGTCTTGATCAGTGGTTCCTAATTTTTTTTCATTAGCGTGCCCCGTGACATGTCATATCTCTAGATTGTACCGCTTATTGAAGAAATTTAGTGAGTAACCGTATTGTTAATTTTACATATTGTAACTTTAAATTAAAGAAAAAAAACCTAAAAGAAAAAATGTATAATAAAGTTGTGATTGTTGCAAGGAACATTTTTTATCTAATAATTTTTTAATACTATTAGTTCGTGATACATAATATATTATTTTTTCTGCCATAATAACTAACTTTTTTCTGTACCCCTAAACAACCTATCGCGTACCCCTAGGAGTACGCGTAGCACAGGTTGGGAATCGCTGGTCTAGATGATTACTGATAATACGTCTATTGTTTTAAACTGTTCTGCGGAAATCTGGGCAAAATCTTAATTTAAAAAAATAATAATACGCTATATACTGTACGAGGTTTGAATTACTGTTTTGTTTTACGAGCATATGTCAGCATGTAGTTAGGAAAACTTGATCAACTGTGTGTTGTTATGGTCAGTAGTGTAACTTTATCTAGCGAGAGAGCATATTTTCCTCTGGTCATAACTCTTTTACGGGATTTCACTAGGCTGTTTGAACACACGTATCTAACGGCTAGAATATGTGACTGGTCTGTATGCAAAAGCTAACGAATAATTATTGGTTACCAACTCTACAATATACAAAAGAATATATCTATTATGATTTTGTAATGACCAGCGTTTTTTTCCTAAATCAACGTTTTTCTTCGAATGTTATAGCACTCTTTTCACTGAAGGTGGACAACATTATCATTACCATTTGCTTAAGAAAAGACTAAGGTGACCAGATTTTAACATTGGTTAAGCGGAACAAAATTGACAGGAAAGAGTGGTTGTCTTATTGAAAAAAACTGTTCTAAAGCAATAAAATTTTATCATCATAGAACGCAAAAATTGTTTTGTATTATATATATATATATAATTTACAATAATGTGTGATT